>NC_041381.1:602499637-602501478 GCF_002162155.2 Triticum dicoccoides | reverse complement strand
AACATGTTTACAGTTGATGGAGGCCAGATATAATTTTGCAGGTTCACACTGATTTGAAAAGTCGAGATCAAAGTGCAGTCCTATCCTTACAACTCCACCCCTTTTTCCATTACAACTCTCACAATTCCACCTTATGGTACTAGAGTACACTAAAAAACCAGGATTCAAACGTTGAGCGTAGCGTCAATGGTACCCTCACAATTTCACCTCTTATGGTATGTATATTTTCGAAAACTCAAATAGTTTTCCATGGCACAAGCACAACAATACCATGACAAAGTAAAAAAAATAGGCTTCCCAAGAAAATGAAAAGACCTTTTAGGAAAAGAGAATTGGTGAACTGAAAACCGGCAAGAAAACATGGGAGCGCGGAACGGACATGTCAAGCCCCACACACCAACTATGTGCATCACCTCACGGTCAAAGGAAGAAAATAAATAAATAACACTATATGCATCACAACTCCCTCGCTCCCTCCCCTTCTTATTCCCACTCCCTCTGCCGTCCCTGAACCCATCCCCTTCCCCCCCTCTCTTCTTCTCCATCAATCCCCGACGAAACCAACCAACCAACAATGGAAGTTGCTGCGCCCAAGCAACTCCTCCCCATGGCGCCGCGGGACCCCAACTCCCCGTCCTCCTCCACCTCCTCCTCCTCGCCGTCCTCCGCCGCGTCGCCCTCCAGCCACCGGCCCAGCCCGCTGCCGCCGTCCCCGAGGCCCGTGCCCCGCACCATCGACACCACCCCCTTCCCCACCACCTTCGTCCAGGCCGACACCGCCTCCTTCAAGCAGGTCGTCCAGATGCTCACCGGCGCCGACATGCCTCCGCCGTCCTCGCAGCCGCAGGCCCAGAGCCAGAGGCCCCCCGCGGCCGCCAACAGCAAGGCCGGCGCGCCGTGCCGGCCCAAGAAGCCGGCGTTCAAGCTCTACGAGCGCCGGAGCAGCATGAAGAACCTCAAGATGATCGCGCCGCTCGCCATGGCGGCCGCCGCGGGGGCGTCGCCGAGGAAGGCGCTGCCGGAGCTGCTGTCGCCCAGCGTGCTCGACTTCCCGTCGCTGGCGCTCAGCCCCGTCACGCCGCTGGTGTCCGACCCCTTCAACCGGTCCGCGTCCGCGTCCCCGGCGGAGCAGGAGGCGGCCGCGGAGCGCGCGGCCATCGCGCGCAAGGGCTTCTTCCTGCACCCGTCGCCGCGGGGCGGCGCCGGCGAGCCCCCGCCGCGCCTGCTGCCGCTGTTCCCCGTCACCTCCCCCCGGATGGCCTCCGCCACCGCGCCGTCGTCGGAGTGAAGCGATCCACCCCGCGCGTGGAGCGCGCATGGCATATTACTGAATTGTCCGGAGTAGCTCGTCCTCGGTGCTAGTATGTTGTAATTTTTGCTCGCTTGCTTGAGCGACGGCTCGCGAAGGAACGGAAAAGGATCACACTCTTTGAGCTCCTCCCCTCCCCTGTCCTGTTCTTGGTGGATCGGTGCTAATTGTGCCTAATTTACTCTCAGAATTAACTGTGTCCGTTTCATGCAGTTAATTTGCGGAAAATCTTTCTCATTCCTTTCTTTCCTCTCATTCATGGAAACGGCATGCCCATCACTGGCCCGGGATCTCTCTCTTTTAAGTTGCACTAAAGCTTAATTTCCGCTAAGATACGAACCATCTACTGTACTAATAGTGGTTGCACCATTCAGAATTCTTGCCAAATCTATGTAAGCATCCAGCCTGACACAAGATGGAACAAGGAATTCTGCCAGAATTCTCCTCAGTGTCTGTGATTAAATTCCCTGACAAGGCCGCAAGAGTCAGAGTATCTTCTTCAATGTCGTAGAATCAGAGGGGGGGCAGTGCC
>NC_041381.1:602424198-602499437 GCF_002162155.2 Triticum dicoccoides | reverse complement strand
CTTGTTCGTGTAGATTCAGAGAGATTGCAGTGTCGAGGAACACAAGAACAAGCCGTCATGTCACATCGAGCTGTGACTTGTAGTCGTAGAATTATTGCAACTTTGAATTTTTCTTTTACATTTATGTGCCTTGAAGCGTTCCCTGCCGCTACTAGTGATCTGGCATCTGGTTCGGGTCAAAGGAGACGTCGTTGTCATGCGTCCAGCAGCACAAGGAAGGAGCCACCAGCGATTAGACTGTCCAGTTGACCATTCCGTTCCGGAACCGGGGTGGTGCGCCGGCGGCGGATGGCCGGCCGGCAGTCCAACCCACCGGCGCACCTCCTTTGCTTTTCCCCAAAGCAGCTCCCGCTCCTGGCCTCGGTGGTGCGTGCATAACAGGTCAGGACGTATGGGCACATGCCGACTTTACGAGAAGAAAACAATGTAAAGCAAGCAAAAGTAGCAGTAGAAGTGTAGCAATGGAGAAAGCGAAGCGAGACGGACAGGACAGAGAGAGCGTCCCACTAACTACGACCACCACGACCAAATGGCAAGGTGGTGGGCCCGCCTTGTTGACCGCTTTGGACCCGCCGGCAGCTACCTGCTGTCCGGAGTAGTAGAACCGACGCGAGGAAGAAGAGAGTACCTACACACAATTCCACAGCCTTTCTGACCAAGATCTCATGGCGATAATGAGCCGTGAGCAGTGCGGGGTTTAATCCCGGCCGTGCACTGCCACCTGCTCCGGTTTGACTTGCGCGCGCGCTGATTAATCCCGCGATCTCCGTCCTTCTTTGATCTGCACCCATCTGTTTGACCCTTTGCGTGCCGGTTGCTGTTGGATAATAGTACTGCAGTTGTTGCTGCTGCTGTCCCACACCCAAGTGAACCTGATCGACCCCAAGGAAATGACCGCGCCAATTGGCCGGCCGCTGCCTCATTTTCCTCCCAAAAGAGAGTGACATCGACGACCATAATTAAGCGTCTCAAGTCACTCGAGATGGCTACTTAATAACGAACGAATGGTTCCAAGGACAGTGAGCGCGGTAGCTTGAGCTAGCCAGGACGACGTGCCCGGTAATTTAAACAACCGGACAACTTCTACCACCCTTGTGGAGTGGAGCACAATGCTGAACCGATCAACTGAAAGAAAGGTCAGCAAAGGCTGCACGCGCGCGCGCACAACGGCCATAGACCGACGTCAGGACCGAAGATAAGGGCGGGAGAGAGGAATCCTCTAGGATGAGAAGAAGATAGACGGTGACATGCACAGTTTGGAACTTAACTTGGATGCTGCCTCTGGCACAAGGAGGACGTACGTACGTCGCCAACTGCCTTGACTTGGGGCAACAGGCCATGGGTTGGTTGGCGGGCAGCTTGGCCTGTATGTTGTATCAGACCAAGGAATCGCCATGTTTTGCCAATGAGATGGTACCAAACATGTGTGTGCGTGTGTGTTCACCAGCTAGCTGCCTCAGTTTGGTGTCATATTAGGCGTCTCGGACCGACGAACTACAGGAAATGCTATTACCGGACTGCAAGGTCAAGTTAGCACCACTACTGAAATACTATTATTTCTGTCATTCTGTGCATCATAATATCAGAAATACCGCAAACTGCTAATGAGCTAATTTGATATGGTCGTATTGAGGACTTGGGTGATGAGTCGGGTGCGATGTACATGTCTGTACTTGATTTGGTATAAGCAATGCAGAAGTCAACTAACTACATATACATAGCGAAGATAACATTCAAATATCCAAACTGAAACGTAGGGGTCTGCATATTGAACGGGCCATATCCAGAGTCAACTGAACACCGCCCACAAAGATCGCATCAAACTCTCATTTTCTTTCCTGAAAACATCAAACCAAAACACGCACTCTGAATATTTCTCGCTCGTTCGCTGGACAGCGGCGTGCCCGAAGAAGGCACACATTACATTAGAGTAGGGAAGCTATCAGCATTCACCTCTCTCGCGTCGCGTCGATTCTTTTCCTCGCGGTAAATGAGTCAGTTGGTGGGCAATCACTATGTGAAATGGCTAGCTGCATCTGCCCAGTCCAGTCATCTGTAACGCCTCGAATTGGTCAAGTCCTCCTCGGGGAACATGGAGGAACACTAAAGTGCACTGCGGGTGTTTTCTATCGGGCGGACGGCGAGAAAGAAAACGTAAACTTGTTTGGTGCTTTGCGTTCCAAGTTCGTAGATTGCGAGATCGATCGCTTGACGCGTAGTTTAGATCGCGATTAGTCAATGCGTTCGCGGCGATTCTCGTCGTGTCAAGCGGGCGAATAGCTTGCGCGCATTATGGTGGCTGCAACGGACAACGACGGTGCAAGTTCAGAAATGAACTGCACATCAAACAAGATCTTTCACTTCTACTCAGGGAGTAGAACAGAGGATCAAGCAGAAGAACTTGACAAGTTTATAAGATTGGGTTGGTTCACATATATCTTTTTCAAAAGATGATTCGCAAGACCGGGACGGAATAGGTTTGTGTTTTCTCTTTGCTCTTTTTCTTAATCCTGCTTGCACATATTACTTTGATTACATACATGAAAATACCGTAGAACAATTGTTCTACGGTTTGCGGTTAAAAAAAAAACTGGTCTGAGGTATGTGAACCAACCAACTCACACCCACCATCGGCTGTCTGTGTTGCCTGTGATTTTCTGACTGGTAAACCAAAAAGGGCATGCGAGGAAAAAGAGTATGCAGTCCCAAATGCGAACCCACCAGACCTTCAACAGTTTTACAAAATACAAACTGTTAGTAATACAATTCATAACCACCTCGATTACCTTATCTACAGTCCAATAATAATACCATCACAAACCAACCGCAGCTGGGACTGCACTGGCTAAGACTAGTCTTTTGGCTGCGGGCAAGGGCTAATTAATTAACATCTAGTGTGAGCTTCCTGGTGCAAGCTAAGCTTTTGGCGTCCTCTCCAAAGGAAACTGCAAGGAAGTTGAGTGACAGTGTGACACTCTGTCAGCAGACAGCTCCTGCCTCTCCAGGCCCGGCCAATGGTGGCTCACTTGTGAGCTTCCTGTCAACAATCTAGCTAGCTAAGCTGGTCGTCTTGTTATGGTCAGAGGTCCGCACTGAGTGGACACGGTGTCGATCAGGAGCTTGGATCACGCGGCAATGTACGTGACCCGGGGTTAATCATGCATGCGCCTTGTCCTGTGCCCTACCAGTGGCGCACATTATGGATCGGATTAGATGGATAAAATAAGGTGTGTAGGGGGGCGACAGACAAGTGTTGGTGTTCGTCGGCGGCCTCGGATGAAGAAGTTTCGTTCCTTCTTCTGCAGGTCCACACGTTGAGTGCAGGCAGGGACAGTACTTTGAGATCCGCACTGCACACGTTGCTTCTGCGATATTAGCGTCTGCTGTGTCCTTGTACTAGTAGCATGCAACCTCATTTTGTGAAAGCGAAATTATTCATCGGTTTTGCTAAGTCTGAAGCATTCAAGGTTTTCCTATGTCCAAGCCGACGCCCTGAAACTGTCCAATGTGGTCTCGTCGAGGTTCACGCTGGGGGTGGCAGACTGGCAGTACAACGAACTTTAGAAATAATAAAATTACATCCAGATCCGTGCACCACCTAGCGACGACTCACTAGTGCAGAACCGGGCTATAGCACCGGTTCGCAAGGTCTTTTAGTCCCGGTTTTGTAACCGGCACTAAATGGTGGGGACTAAAGCCCCCCCCCCCCCCTTTAGTACCGGTTCTGCACGAACCGGGGCCAAAGGCCCACCACGTGGCACGAGCCCGCGCGGTGGTCTGGGGACCTTTAGTATCGGTTGGTAACATTTTTTTGAATTTTTATTTTATTTTTTTAATTTTTTTGAATTTTGTTTTTTCGATTTTCAAATTTCTGGATTATTTGAAGATTTTGTCTCTAATCACCGCTCATCATTCCAAATCGTCTAACTTCCCGGCCGGTCACCCATCCTCTCACTACTCCAGCCTGAGCACGTTAACTTCCGAGTTTTATTCCCCCTAGGTTTCAAGTCTGCATGTGTTGTTTACCTGACAATAGTAAGCTGTCAATCCTATTAACCCTCAGGAATTTAGCTCCACCATAAAGTCACATGTTTCACCGTTTAAGTTTGAAACTATTATTTAAAAATAATTATTATTTAGTAACCGAAATATTTCTTGAATAAGTAGTTTGACCATAGTTTGACCACACTTTGACTAGATTTGACCATAGTTTGACCAAAAGTCAAAAAGACTAATATTTCTTGAATAATTAGTTTGACTATAGTTTGACAGCAATTTGACCAGATTTAGCGAAAATTTAAAAAAAACTGAAATTTGAGCATATCTCTTTTCCTTTTAGAATTTGAGGATTCTAAAAAATTGCAAACAGGCCGTAGGCAGTCAAAATCGTATGCGGATTTTCGTGCTGATTTTTTTGATATATTATGCTTTTTTTCGACATCGTATGCAAAAGATATGACCGTTTTACATTTTCATAACACTTTTTTGCAAAACATGTCCAAATTTAAGTTTTTTAATTTTCCTAACTAGTAGATGTAGTAACATAACTACATCTCAAAGGATTTTAATTTTTGAAGTTTTTATCATTTTCTTTTGCTTTTTACAAAACTGAAAAGGTGATCCACAGAGGGGCGGTAGAGTTTGAAAATGAGCCCTTTAGTCCCAGTTTGTGTCTCCAACCGGGACTATAGGTCAGACCCGTGTAGTCCCGGTTCATGGCACAAACCGGTACTAAAGGTTAGCCCTGTAGTACCGATTTGTGCCACGAACCGGGACTAAAGGGGATCGTGGGGCCCCGGCCTGACGCCAACCTACCACCACTCCTTTAGTACCAGTTCGTGGCACGAACCGGTACTAAAGGTTCAACATGAACCGACATTAATGCATAGCCGTTCGAACCGGGACTAATGGTACCATTAGTACCGGGCCAAAATTGAACCGAGACTAATGTGTCTCACATTAGGTCCTTTTTCTAGTAGTGACTACAAGCACTAAAGCGAGCCGAAGACTCGCCGCGTCATCGCCCCTCCATCGCCGGATACGGGCACAACTTATTGTAGTAGACAGCCGGAAAGTCGTCGTGCTAAGGCCCCATAGGACCAGCGCACCAGAACAACAACCGCCGCTGATGAAGAATAACGTAGATCGGAAGGATCCAATCCAAAGACACACGAACGTAGACGAACAACGACGAGATCCAAGCAAATCCACCAAAGATAGATTCGCCAGAGACACACCTCCACACGCCCGCCAACGATGCTAGACGCATCGTCGGAATGGGGGCTAGACGGGGAGACCTTTATTCCATCTCCAAGGAGCCGACGCCGCCTCGCCTTGCTGAATAGGACACAAACCCTAACAAAACTAAAAGAAACAACTAAAAATGGAGCCCTTCCGCCGGCCCTTGCCAGGATCCACCGCGCCCCCATGGCCCTAGGGCCACAGGTGGACCTGCGGCGACACTAGCGAGAGGCAGGAACCCTAGTTTATTTTGGAGGAGAGGCAACGACTTTGTAATATGAGAGTAAAAACTTGGCATAATCGTGTTTAGAACTTTAGATGCCATACTGTAGACGCATCCTTCCCTCCCGTGGGCGGCTAGGTCAAACTCATCCCCTCATGCTTGGTCAATGAGCTCGTTAATTCGCCTCCCATCCTATGCCTGCCGCTTCAGCGGCCGATGCTACCTTGACTCTGTAGTTTATGCTAGAATTTTTTTAAGTCCTCGCATGTGCGGTGCTTAGGTGGATGATGACACTTCTTCCTCAAGTTGGTCTTTCGAGCTCTAAACCTCCTTGAGTTTGTCTGGACGAAATCAACAAAGCTTTGATATATATTCTTGCCATCCCCTTAGGGTGACGAGGTAAGACTTTTTTAGGTCATGCACATGCGATGGCGAGATTTGATTTCAGATGCTTTGGGTCGACTCAAGGGTTCAACAACGAGGACTGCTGCTCTAGGGCATTGGTCCTTGCATGTGCATGAAGACTCATCGACTATCATCTACAGGGTCAGACCAGCTCAGGTAGGGGAGCGGTGACAACGATGCATCAATGGCTCGTTTTTTCGGTGATAGTGGTAGCTCTGTGACATAGGGACCACAATGTAAGAGCATCTACATCCGGACCTCTCAAACCCGCCTCATACACCCGGGCGAGCCGCCTGGTCACTGACTGGTCATGTTTTTTCAACCCACGCGGACGCCTCAAACGTGCCTCAAAAGCCTGGGCTGAGTAATGTCTACTATGCAACCTTTTTCTTGTAGACGTTGTTGGGCCTCCAAGTGCAGAGGTTTGTAGGACATAGCAAATTTTCCTCAAGTGGATGACCTAAGGTTTATCAATCCGTGGGAGGCGTAGGATGAAGATGGTCTCTCTCAAACAACCCTGAAACCAAATAACAAAGAGTCTCTTGTGTCCCCAACACACCCAATACAATGGTAAATTGTATAGGTGCACTAGTTCAGAGAAGAGATGGTGATACGAGTGTAATATGGATGGTAGATATATGTTTTTGTAATCTAAAATTATAAAAACAGCAAGGTAGCAAGCTATGAAAATGAGCACAAACGGTATTGCAATGCCTCTAAATAAGGCCTAGGATTCATACTTTCACTAGTGCAAGTTCTCTCAACAATAATAACATAATTAGATCATATAACAATCCCTCAACATGCAACAAAGAGTCACTCCAAAGTCACTAATAGCGGAGATCAAACGAAGAGATTATTGTAGGGTACGAAACCACCTCAAAGTTATTATTTTCGATCAATCCATTGGGCTATTCCTATAAGTGTCACAAACAGCCCTAGAGTTCGTAGTAAAATAACCACTACACCATGCACCAGAATTCCCTACCGTTGTGTGTTGGGAAAAAGTCACTATTGCCGACCCACGGTTGGCCATGAAAGTTTCTAACAGATTGTGGGTCGGGAAAATTATTTATGGTGACACACCATCGGTCGGGAATGATAAAACATATACCATCGAACTATCGATCGGGAATTCCCTTATGGACCACGGACCATCGGTCGGCAAATAACCCCGACCAACAGTCAGAGGCTAAATGGGCCTCGCGCGCGAACGGCCAAAATTTTAGCGCGAAGTCTGGCCTAGCCCGCGAAATGTATTTTCCCAAATCACTTCAATCCCCACAAAGGGCCAAATCCCCCCAGCCACGCCGCCAAATCCCTAGATCCTGCCCGCCCTGCGCCGTCCTCCGCCATTCCACCGCCGCCCCACGCCTCCCACGACCTCCGCTACGCCGTCCTGCCCGCCCTGCGCCGTCCTGCCAGCCCCGTGCCGTCCTGCCTCTGTTGCGCCGCCTCGCGCCGTCATGCCTCTACCGCGCCGCCCCGCGCCGTCCTAACTGCCGTGCGCTGCCCCGCGCCGTCCTGTGCCTCCCTGGCCGCCCTGCGCCGCTCTGCCGTGCCCATCCATCTCCGCCCCGCGCCATCCTGCCCGTCCATTGGTGCCCCGCGCAGTTCCGTCCTGCCCGTCCATCGGCGCCCCGCGCTCGTCCGTCCGAGTGGCTGCTTCAACTTGTAACCGGGCAGCATGCATCTGAGGTACAACTCCTCTCTCTCTCTCTCTCTCTCTCTCTCTCTCTCTCTCTCTCTCCCCTAGAGGCATGTTGGAGCTCCGGCAGTGGGGATCTTCCGTAGAACGCATGTGGCAGGGACAACTTTAAGGTTCTTCTGAGGAAATGATGATACTAACTCTGCAGCTTCATGTGGAGGCCGAACTGGATCTGTACATATGATTTGAGAATAGTGTTTCATTACCGTTAGTTGTGTAAGTACACATGTTTGTCCCGACATTAAAAAAGAAGGAACATATGCATTTTACATGGTTTATGCCTGAATTGTTACAAGTTCAATGAGCAGGGATCACTCATTAAGTCTAGCAAGTTTCTACATTGTCCTTAGTGTTGTTCAGCATGATCTCGTAAGAGATTTTATATTCAACATCATGGGCTAAAACAAAATTCTGTATACTGAACAAGTTTTTACCTTTCATAGGAAGTGGTTTCTCTGACTTGGTGAGATAAGCATCGGGGCTAGATTCTTGTATTTTCTCTTAAGGAAGTTTAGCATCTGAACTTGGGGAGACCTCACGCGGTGTGGATTTTAATCTCTCTGTACATGCGACCTGACTTCATCTCTCTTTTGTTTTTGTTGCAGGTTGCATAGAGAACCATTGTTGGTACCATTGAGCATAGGAAGAAGAGTAGCAGAATCATTGGTACTTAGTGACCAGCTTGTGGTATTTGATTGTACCTAGCATCATATTTTCCTGAACCAAACACCACCTTAGTGCACAAGGTGTGTGTGGAGTGTCCACTGTTTATTTTTATTTTAGTATATGATTAGTTGATGGAGTGCTTTTAGTCTGGCTGTTTGATTCAGAAATTATGTGACTAACTGAAATGGTAGATAGATTAGGAGTTAGTGGCTAACAAACAGATATTATTTATGAAATTGGTGAGCTTAATATCTTGTTGGTATTTTGTAACAAATGTGGCTCCAAGATTTATTGAAGTTGTTATCTTAGTGTGTTCCTAGCATAACCCAGCCAATGTTGCGTGTGAACATGAATTGAAGCTTTTGCTTAGGCTTCGGCTCTTATGCATTTTTTCCTTCAGGAGGCTACACCGTGGGAGCTCATCTTCAAGAGATCATCCACCAACGTGCTTACTGCATCCACTCAAGTGAGTTCCTCTGCCCCACTCAAGTCTAGAGGCCCTCCATGTGTGTGGATGCCATGAATATGTAGAGATACCTCCTTATGTTTGGCACTGATTTTTGTAGTGTGTAATCTGGTTGGTTATTAGGATTCTTGCTACCAACGACTCAACTTCCAGCAACGACGCAGTAATCCCCTTCCGTGCTTGTCACGACATCCTCCACTAGTTGGTGAGTCAACCATATATTTGGTCTGTTTATTTATGGTGGTATCTACCTTTGCTATGTGTACTACCATTGAATTGGTATCTACCTTGCTATATCGTATGCGAGGGATCTGTAGATGGCTACAAACAGTGGATGTTTCATGGAGAACATGTCTCTTCTTCTTCCATTCCTCCAAATCTAGATGAGGGTGATGATAGGGATGAGGGCGATGATATATCTGATTTGCTAAGAGACCTTGCTGCTGGTTTGGATAAAGGGGGAGATCTTGAAGATGATTGTGGTTTAGATCAGGATGATTCTTTTCTAGAATCTCTCCACAAACTTGAAGCTGATTCTAGACAAGAGCTATATCTAGGTTGTAAGAATTTCTCAAAGCTTCGTTTCCTAGTGAGACTTCTTCACACCAAACTGCTTGGAGGGTGGTCTGATAGAAGTTTTGATCCGCTGTTAGATCTACTAAAAGATGCTTACCCTTAGTCCGCAATACCCAAAAACTCCAATGAAGCTAAAAAACTAGTCAAATGCCTAGGACTTGGGTATGTTAATATCCATGCATGTGAAAATGATTGCATTCTATTTGGAAGAACAATGCCAATGCCAATTCATGCCCAGAATGTAAGGCTTCAAGATGGAAATCTGAAAGGAAGAGTGCAGATGGGCAACGTGTCCACAAGGTTCCTAAGAAGGTTCTTCGTTACTTCCCAATAAAGAAGAGGCTTCAAAGGTTGTTTGTGTGTTCCAGAACTGCGGCTCTCACAAGATGGCATGCAGAAGAGCGCACACAAGATGGCTTGATCAGGCATCCTAAAGATTCCCTCCTTTGGAAAGATTTTGATGAAAAAAATAAAGATTTTGCAAAAGACAGCAGAAATCTTAAGCTTGTAGTATGTGTCGATGGTTTTAATCCATTTAGATCCATGAATCTCAGCTATAGCATTTGGCCAGTATTATTGATTCCTTATAACTTTCCACCCTGGATGATTATGAAGCAATCAAATTTCATCCTATCACTGTTGATTCCTGGCAGAAATTCACCTGGTAGTGATATTGATTTCTATCTTGAGCCACTAGTTGATGATATGGTAGATATGTTTCTTGATGGTGTTAGGACCTATGATGCTTCAACCGGAGAGTATTTTCAGTTGCATGCTTCCATAATATGCACAATTACGGATAAACCGGGTCTTGGGTCTTTGGTTGCCTGTGCTTCCTCTGGAGAAGGAGCTTGCCCTGAATGCCACTCTCAATTATGTTCTCTTAGGCTAAAAAATGGTAGCAAGACTTGCTATATGGGGCATCGTAGGTTCTTACGTGCAGATCACCCCTTGAGGTATGATACACGCACATTTGGTGACATAGAACGTGGGACAGCACCCGTTCCACTTCCCGGTAGGCAAATCTTAGAGCTGACAGAAAATATGCAAACCAAGTTTGGGAAGGATCCTATAACGAAGAAGCCTAGAACTAAGAAACGCAAGAAAGGGGATCCGCTGATCATTTGGAAAAGAAAGTCTATTTGGTTTAAACTACCATATTGGAAGGATTTGAAGATGCATCATAACTTTGATGTCATGCACATAGAAAAAAATGTGTGTGAGAACATAGTTAACACTTTGTTGGCAGTCAATGGAAAAACCAAGGATAATATTAATTCTCGATATGACCTTCAAGCACTCAATATTAGAAAGGATCTTCAACCTATTGATCTTGATGATGATGAAGTTTTTTTCCTCCAGCACCTTACACAATGGAATCTGATCAACAAAGGACATTTTGCAAAGTATTTAAAAATGCCATGTTTCCTAATGGTTATGCATCTGATATACGCCGTAATGTGCATGTTAAGGAGAAAAAGATAACTGGGCTAAAGAGCCATGACAACCATGCCCTTTTGCAAGACTTGCTGCCACTTGCAGTGAGAAGAACATTACCAGAAAGAGTGAGTGCGGTACTGATTCGTGTGAGCAGATTTTTCAAGAAAATGTACTCACAGGTTATTCGCATAAGTGACATGCAAAGGTTGCAGGATGAAATAGCTGAGACCTTGAGCCTTCTTGAGGCCATATTCCTCCCATCATTTTTTGATATTATGGTGCATTTGATGGTTCATCTTCCAGCACAAGCAATGATAGCTGGTCCAGTACATTTTCGCAGCATGTGGGCTGTAGAGAGGTATATAGGAAAGCTCAAGGGACATGTCCACACCAGAAGTCATGTGGAAGGATCAATTGCAGAGGGCTATTTGTTTGATGAGAGCTTGACATTTTGCTCACACTATTTGGATGATGAGAGTCGGTTGAATCGAGCTAGGAATGATGGAGGTTTGGATATGGAAGTTGATGATACAACTCCTTTCTTCCACAACATTGGTCGAGGGCTGGCTGGCAAGTGCATGGTGATGTTAGATAACAAAACTTGGCTGGCAAGTGCATCGTGCCAATGCAGTGCCTCATACATCTGGCAACAAGAGTCATGCCCGTGTTGCCAATGAAATGATAAACACAATTACCCCAATTAAAAAGATATGCCACTGTGTTTTAGTGACTAATGCATAGTGAAATAAATAAATGATTGTAGGCTGTCAAACTTGGGCATGATCCTCGAAGAGATGAAGTTTATATCGAAACACATACATGCAAGAAAGGGGAAAGGAAAGGGAGTTATGTGCCGCAGGCAGCAGCAACAATTGTGAGTCCCTTTTGCCATGTTTTTCAGTATTAGACAGAACTTGTACAAGTAGAATTTACATAGCAAGTACATATCATTTTGCAGAAAGAACTCATAGAGAAAGGTGAACAACACCCCGAATGGAAGGAAAAAAGCATTAAAGAAGGTGATCTGTTTGCACGTGTATGTGGAATGAAGGAGCCCAGGGGTCGTGTCCGTGTGTTAGGTCTAGGGCCAACACCTCAAGATTTGGGCACACCGGGTACACGGGGTAATTGAGCACAAGAGTTCTAGTTGAAATGGAAGGGCGTCGAGAAGCTAAAAAACGCTTTAACATGCTGGAGGGGCATGTGCTAAAAATGCAGGAATGGATGAACCGAATGGAATTGATGTTAGCTTCACAAGGAGGGCATAATCTGGAAACTCCTAGCTCGCAGCACGGTTCCAATTCTCGACAAGTAATGAACTATTTCCACATCTTTTCATTGCATCAATAATCCATCTTCCATGCACTAACTCTATTTCTGTTTGATAGAACTCAAGAGCTGAAGCTGAGGATAATAACGATGGTGAAGAAGATGATGAACGGGATGATGAAGAGCCCTTTGTTCATAGAAGAGTTGTTGCAAAGCCCCCTTCAAGAAGCTCATCAACCTATGTTTATGTCCATGCTATTGTTTACAAGAGTAATTGTCCGAACATGCTAATTTTTTGCCTTATGTCCAGATGATGGAAATACAACTTAATTATGTTGCCCGTGATATTGCCCGGCTGCGATGAACCTCCGCAGGTATAATTTCTTCCCAATCCCCCATCGCTTTCTGTTCTAGTCCTGTGCTTGCTGCCGTCGCTGATCTAGATACTCATTTCTCTGCTCCAAGTTCAATTATCTATCTATGTTGGGCTGGTTCAGGTTGATTCAGTTTGATGCTTTTGCTTGTTGCGTCGGCGTCAGGCTACGAGTTGTTATGCGCGATCTAATTATCCGATGCTTGCATACATGTCATGTCATGGTGTCACAGAGTAGATATGATGAGGAACAGAGTAGAAGCTAGAGTTCTATTTCTTGTGCTAGGATGGTTCAGTCGGCTTGAGTTTCATTTTTTTGCTCGTCGTATCGTGTAGGCATCGGGCTAGAGTTTTCCTTATGTGGGAAGGGAGCAATAGCGCGGGCTTGGCAGTAAGAGCCGTCTATGCCTGCCTTGTGTAGAGCGTCCCTGGTAGATAGGTTAGCAAAGTAGATCACATACTTGCTGTGCATAATTGGTTACTGGCTTGGCGCCAAGCGCTAGATGGCCGGATGGCCGTTGGCGCGCGAAAAGTTCACCGTTTCGCGCTCTAGCTCGTCCCTGGTGCTGCTTTATATTGAAAAATAGTACCAGGTGTTGCTCCGAGTACACCTCTATATTGCTCATATTTCCTGAAATGTACTTCATGGTCACGTTGCATCGAGTCTTTATGATGTCCAACACAGTAAAGATCTAATTAACACATGTTGTGGCATTGTTCTGAACTTGAGCTATTTTTTGTAACACTAAAATCCCATAGTTTTTTATTGCCAATTGCCATAGATGCTTTATACAATTATTGTTTTTTCCATTGTCTCTGAATGCATGCTCACCATTACATTTTTATCCTTTGTAGAAAAGACATACAAAAGGAGCAGGAAGGAACCAGGAAGATGTCAGTTTGCTTCAGCTAGAGATTTTCTGTAATGGAGCAAAAACAATGCGTCTTTTAGGTCTCATTTTGTAAACCTATATGTCATCTTGTCACCTGGGTATTTTGTGTAATGGAGCAAACAATGAATATTGGAGATGCATCTATCATTTTGTAAACCTGTTGGGTGATTCGGTCATTGAACCGTAAATGTTTCCTTTACTTGTGAGAAGTAATTAATATGTTATCCTTCTTTGGTCATGATTTAATATTTTCGGAGTACATGCAAGTTCTGTAACTTGACTAATATCATATTGTAATGAGATATGCAACTTGATTTTGGTTGACATTGTATTGTAAGGCAGATGGGAAATCAAGGGTACGTGCTGTCAAATTGTTGGTTGGCAAAACAAAACAGCATCCTATTGTTGGTCGGCAAAGGCTCATGCTAGGACTAACGGAAAGTCGGTCGGCAAAAAAGACACCATCGCATAGTTGGTCGGGAAAGGTTCAGGATAGGGGCAGCAGAAAGTCGGTCGGCAAAGACTGTACTATCAAACAGTCGGTCGGGAAAGCTTCAAGAGCAACACCAGCTGAAAATCGGTCGGGAAAGATTCCGGGGTAGGCCATCAGAAAGTCGGTCGGCAATTCGGTTTATAGGCGTCCAACTGTCAGTCGGGAAAGACATGTCGGTCGGGAAAAGGTTTTCCCGTCTGGACTTACCCCAACAGAAGCTGTCGGTGGGCAATACTTTTTCCCGACCGATTGTGTGTCGGCAGACGCTGTTTTTCCGACCAACCTGTTTGTTGGGGATGTGGTGCTGTGGTGTAGTGAACACCTTAAGACACACATCAACCAAAACCATAGTGTCACCTAGATACTCCAATGTCACCACAAGTATCCGCGGGTATGATTATATGATATGCATCACACAATCTCAAATTTATCTATTCAAACCAACACAAAGAACTTCAAAGAGTGCCCCAAAGTTTCTACCAGATAGTCAAGACGAAAACATGTGCCAACCCCTATGCATATATTCCCAAGGTCAAGGAACCCGCAAGTTGATCTCCAAAACATACATCAAGTGAATCAATAGAATACCCCATTGTCACCATGGGTATCCCACGCAAGACTTACATCAAGTGTTCTCAAATCCTTAAAGACTCAATTCGATAAGATAACTTCAAAGCAAAAACTCAATCCATTACAAGGAGATAGAGGGGGAGAAACATCATAAGATCCAACTATAATAGCAAAGATCGGTGTACATCAAGATCGTGACATATCAAGAGCACGAGAGAGAGAGAGAGAGAGAGAGAGAGAGAGAGAGAGATCAAACACATAGCTACTGATACATACCCTCATCCCCGAGGGTGAACTACTCCCTCCTCGTCATGGAGAGCATCGGGATGATGAAGATGGCCACCGGTGATGATCCCCCCCTCCAGCAGGGTGCTGGAACAGGGTCCCGATTGGTTTTTGGTGGCTACAGAGGCTTGTGGCGGCGGAACTCCCGACCTAAGTTTCTTTTCAGGGGTTTCTATATTTATAGGAATTTTTGGCGTCGGTCTCACGGCAGGTGGGTCTCCGAGTCATCCACGAGGTAGTGGGGCGCCCCAGAGGGGTAGGGCGCCCCAGAGGGGTAGGGCGCGCCCTCCACCCTCATGGATGGCTCAGGACTCGTTTGATCCAACTCTTTTACTTTGGGGGCTTCTATTGGTCCATAAAAATTCCACAAAAATTGGCATGTAAATTGGACTCCGTTTGGTATTACTTTTCTGTAAAACTCAAAAACAAGGAAAAAAACATAAACTTGTATTGGGCTCTAGGTTAATAGTTAGTCCGAAAAATCATATAAAATAGCATATAAATGCATATCAAACATCCTAGATGGATAATATAATAGCATGGAACAATCAAAAATTATAGATACGTTGGAGATGTATCAAGCATCCCCAAGCTTAATTCCTGCTCGTCCTTGAGTAGGTAAATGATAAAAACAGATTTTTGATGTGGAATGCTACATAACATATTTATCAATGTAATCTTCTCTATTGTGGCAAGAATATTTAGATCCATAAGATTCAAAAAAAAGTTTAATATTGACATAAAAACAATAATACTTCAAGCATACTAACAAAGCAATCATGTCTTCTCAGAATACCATGGGCAAAGAAATCTATCCCTACAAAATCATATAGTCTGGCTATGCTCTATCTTCATCACACAAAATATTTAAATCATGCACAACCCTGGTTTCAACCAAGCAATTGTTTCATACTTTAGTATTTTCAAACTTTTTCAATCTTCACGCAATACATGAGTGTGAGCCATGGATATAGAACTGTAGGTGGAATAGAATGGTGGTTGTGGAGAAGACAAAAAGGAGGACGATAGTCTCACATCAACTAGGTGTATCAACGGGCTATGGAGATGCCCATCAATAGATATCAATGTGAGTGAGTAGGGAATGCCATGCAACGGATGCACTAGAGCTATAAGTGTATGAAAGCTCAAAAAGAAACTAAGTGGGTGTGCATCCAACTTGCTTGCTCATGAAGACCTAGGGCATTTGAGGAAGCCCATCATTGGAATATACAAGCCAAGTTCTATAATGAAAATTACCACTAGTATATGAAAGTGACAACATAGGAGACTCTCTATCATGAAGATCATGGTGCTACTTTGAAGCACAAGTGTGGTAATAGGATAGTAGCATTGCCCCTTCTCTATTTTTCTCTCATTTTTTTTTGTTTTTTGGGCCTTTTCTTTTTTTTGTCCGGAGTCTCATTCCGACTTGTGGGGGAATCATAGTCTCCACCATCCTTTCCTCACTTGGACAATGCTCTAATAATGAAGATCATCACACTTTTATTTACTTACAACTCGATACTTAGAACAAAATATGACTCTATAAGAATTCCTCCGGCGATGTACCGGGATGTGCAATGAATCAAGAGTGACATGTATGAAAGAATTATGAATGACGGCTTTGCCACAAATACGATGTCAACTACATGATCATGCAAAGCAATATATCTCGGAATGGCTATGGAAATGCCATAATAGGTAGGTATGGTGGCTGTTTTGAGGAAGTTATATGGTGGGTGTATGGTACCGGCGAAAATTGCGAGGTACTAGAGAGCCTAGCAATGGTGGAAGGGTGAGAGTGCGTATAATCCATGGACTCAACATTAGTCATAAAGAACTCACATACTTATTGCAAAAATCTACAAGTCATCAAAACAAAGTACTACGCGCATGCTCCTAGGGGAAGGGTTGGTAGGAGTCAACCATCGCGCAATCCCGACCTCCACTCATAAGGAAGACAATCAATAAATAAATCATGATCCGACTTCATCACATAACGGTTCACCATACGTGCATGCTACGAGAATCACAAACTTTAACACAAGTATCTCTCAAATTCACAACTACTCCACTAGCATGACTCTAATATCACCATCTTCATATCTCAAAACAATCATAAGGAATCAAACTTCTCATAGTATTCAATGCACTTTATATGAAAGTTTTTATTATATCCCTCTTGGATGCCTATCATATTAGGACTAAATTCATAACCAAAGAAAATTACCATGTAGTTCTAAAGAATCTCAAAATAATATAATTGAAGCATGAGAGTTCATCTATTTTTTCAAAATAAAACCACCGTGCTCTAAAAAGATATAAGGGAAGCACTAGAGCGAATGACAAACTACTCTAAAAGATATAAGTGAAGATCAATGAGTAGTCAAATAATTATGTAACTATGTGAAGACTCTCTAACATTTAAGAGTTTCTGATCTTGGGATATTATTCAAACAACAAGCAAAACAAAATAAAATGACATGACGCTCCAAGCAAAACACATATCATGTGGTGAATAAAAATATAGCTCCAAGTAAAGTAACCGATGAACGAAGACGAAAGAGGGGATGCCATCCGGGGCATCCGCAAGCTTAGGCTCTTGGTTGTCCTTTCCTTAGGGTGCCTTGGCACTACTAGGGAAAACCTTATACACAGAATCTTAGAAGCAGCATGGTTTGAAAACAAACGCTGCTGCTAATTAGCAGTAGCGTGCTTGACGAAAGCTCGCTACTAATAACGCGGCAGCAGTAGCGCCCTAGATGAAACAAGCGCTACTACTATAATTACCACGATGTTGCCCCCAGGCTAGATATAGTAGTAGCACCCTTACCAGGACGCGCTACTGCTAAAGAACTTGGTAGCAGCGTTTTTCTTCAAAACTCGCTGCTGCTAAGTATTGCACCTAATTAAGTTAAGACTTATCAGTAGCGTTTTTACGTAAAGCACGCTATTTCTAAGTTAGCTACAACGCGTTTACTAAAGTGCGCTACTGCTAGTTCGATTTAACGACCCGTGGGCTCAAAATTTTGCTAAGTCCTCCATTCCCCCCCATTCCCCTACTCCTCTGTCGTCGGCGCCCGAGCCTGCCCTCACCGCCGCCGCCCGAGGCCGCCCTCAACCTCACCGCCGCTGCCCGCCGCCGCTCTCGACCTCACCGTCGCCGCCCTCGATCTCACCGCCGCTGCCCGAGCCCGCCCAGCACCGCAGCCTCCCGATCCCGAGCCCACCCTCGCCGCCCCTACCTCTCCGTCGTCGAGCACCTCCCCTCCACCGTCTCTCCCCTCTCTGTAAGACCCTCACCCCTCCCCCACCCCCTTTCTCTCTGCTTACTTAGTACTAGATGTTTTTTTAGTAGTAGTAGATGTTAATTTAGGGTTCATAGATAATGATTTTTAGTAGTAGTAGATGTTAATTAGTGGTAGTGATGGTACTAGTTAACTAGGGCAGTATGGTTAATAGTAGATGTTTTTTACTATTGTATAATGTAGTTTATTTTTACTATTTTTAGTAAGTGTTTAAAACAATTAGTAAGTAAATTAATAAACTAGTTGAACTAGTTTAGTTTTAGTTGAACTAGTTTAGTAAGTAAATTAATAAACTAGTTGAACTAGTTGAATTAATAGAACTAATGTATTTTTAGTAAGATAATTAATATACGTAGTTGAACTACTTTATTTTTACAAAGAACTAGTTTTTTTATTTATAGTAAGTTTATATTTAGTAAGAACTAGTTGAATTAATAGAACTAGTTGAACATGTCATATTTGGGATGTATTAGTGTCCTTTTCTACTTTGTTGTTATTTTTTTAGTTTAAGCAATTATTCGGGATGTATTAGTGATAACTTATAGGGTTTTTGCTTTTGCAGAAATCAAGGAGCCCCTCCATCATCCCCGCCGTCGTCCCCGTCACCGACCCCCTCCGACCTCGAGGTGAGACCAGCCAGATCTCCATGTATATCTTGTGTTGCTCAAATAGGATATGTGGTTGCCCAAGTGGCCGGTCATCAGGTGACACCTCCGAGTGGCCTATGTTTTGCCGGAGTGTTGATTAATTTTCGTTCCAACAAATTTCAGATGCTCGATATGTCCTTTTTAGCAAAGGTCATGCCGGATGTTTTCATGAATTTTGGCATGACTTGTGCTAGAATATGTAGGAAATATCGAGTGGCCTGGATTTTCTCAAAAAATAATGATCTAATTTAGGTTGTTTAGTACATATATTAAATTGTACAAGTTTAATCTTTGAATTATGAACGTATGAAATGTCGTCCTCGGACGACGATAGTCTCCCAGGGGAGTGCAACTGGTGCCACGACGACCGAGGTCTGTGCGACGGGTTCCTTCAACTGGATGAAGATCGGCGCTTCAGCATTAAGCTCGAGGAGACCTTCGATGTTGAAATGGTACGCAACGACGACAAGTGTTTTTTTCGTAATTAAGCATGACTTCAACTATTTCAACGTCTAATTTTCATCTTTTACAATTCGACTAGCTTATGCCATGCCATCCAAGACGCTATGTCTTGGAGATGATGGGTTTTAAAGACCATGCAAATTTTGAAACAAAGAAAATACACCTAAGGACGCATCATGATATGGATTTTGAAGTAAATCTGTACAATTCTCAGAGCATAACCCATTTTGGTTTCCAAAATTGGGAAGCACTTTGCAAAATGTATGGTTTTTATGAGGGTCTGATTGTCACCATGGATCTTGGTGATCCTGACATCGAGCAAGACAATATGGACATTTGGGTCCTTGTTGATACGCTTCTGATTCTACCGCAATGTGAGTTTATCAAACATAGTTATTAACTAATTTATATTGTTTATTTCAAAATAGTTGACAGCTTATTTCCATTGACAGCTTATTTTGATTCTTCAAAGAAAGTGCGGAAGATGGTAGACAAAACCCACTACACTGATGGCTCTAAATTAACTTATAAGGAGAAAAGTCATCTGATCACATTTTGTACTTATCTTGAGAATTACAATACCTATTATCGAACTCCTCCAAATTATGGTGAATACGTGCCACTAGTGCACGTGTTGAACCACGGTAACTTCTATGGAGATACACTGGTAAGATTTTTTACTATTACAACATCCGTGCATATTTTGCATACTTCTAAAACTAGTACATCATTGCTAACTACGAAGTTATTACTATGTTTTTCAACAGAAAATCCCGATGGGTTGTGTGCCTCATCTGATGTATCAGAATGGTCGCCTTCTAGTTCTGAACATACAACCAGGTCAACATACAGATCTCACCTGTGCATATCAGATTTCCAAAACCGGTGAACACATGCTAATCAAAGAATGGAAAAAATGTTTGGACATTCATAAGGAGGTTCTTGGAAGTAACATTAAGCGAAAGGCAAGAATTGGAGATAGGATAATCTCCATTCTCCATAATGGAGAGTCACGGGCTATCTTGTTTTTTGCTATTTTACCTTAGAGAATATAGTAGGTCCTAAGATAATGTAGTAGGTCCTATGAGGTACAATATGTTTATTATGTGGTACAATGTGTTAGAGTTGATGATGAGGAATAGTTGTGATTACGACTAGTGACCAATTTGCTATGTGATGTCTCATTGATGAAAACGATGATCTTGAGGAGGTGTTATATGACAATGATGTATTATGATGGTAAGTTGTTAATGATATGATGATGATGATATTTATTATATCATTGGGTGAAAGAACCACGGATTAGTTTCAAGTGGATGGACATCCACTTGAAACTAGTCCAAGGTTCTTTCACCACATGATGTAATAACTCATTATGATGTAAAAACAATCTCTAAATTCCTGTTGTATGAAAACTTGTGTAAAGGTGTATGAATACAACATGAAATAAAACATAAATAAAATATGAAATAATAGTAGTAGCGTGGGCAGGGAGAAGCGCTACTACTAATTACCAGTAGCGCTCCTCTGGGAAAGCGCTACTACTAAGTCGATTTAGCAATAGCGTGGGTTGAGGCACGCTACTGCTAACCTTTAACTGTAGCACCGTACCAGTAGCGCTCCAGCACGCGCTACTGATAGGCCTAAAACCCGCGCTGCTGCTAGGCTTTTCCCTAGTAGTGTGGGCATCCCCAAGCTTAGGCTCTTGCCACTCCTTATTCCGTAGTCCACTGAATCTTTACCCAAAACTTGAAAGCTCCACAACAGAAAACTCAACAGAAAACTTGTAAGTTCCGTTAGTATAAGAGAATAAGTCACCACTTTTGGTACTATTGTGAACTCATTTTAAATTCATATTGGTGTAATATCTATTGTATTCCAACTTCTGTATGGTTCATACCCTCTGATACTACTCATAGATTCATCAAAATAAGCAAACAACACATAGAAAACATAATATGTCAAAAACAGAACAGTATGTAGTAATCTGTAACTCTCGAAAACTTCTGTAACTTCTAAAATTCTGCAAAAATAGATTCACCTGAGCAATCTGTGCACCAATCCATAGCAGAACGAATAAGGTCAAAAGCACGTTTCAATAAGATTTTGGAAATTATTTACTGAGCGCAAAAGTTTCTGATTTTCAGCAGGATCAACACAACTATTACCGCAAGCTATTCTAAAGGCTTTACTTGGCACTTTATTGAAACAAAAGCTATAAAACATGATTACTACAGTATCTTAATCATGTGAACACACAAAAATAGTAGGGGTAAGTATTGGGTTGTCTCCCAACAAGCGCTTTTCTTTAATGCCTTTCTAGCTAGGCATGATGATTTCAATGATGCTCGTATAAAAGATAAGAATTGAAACATAAAGAGAGCATCATGAAGATATGACTAGCACATTTAAGTCTAACCCACTTCCTATGCATAGGCATTTTGTGAGCAAACAACTTATGGGAACAAGAATCAACTAGCATAGGAAGTTAAAACAAGCATAGCTTCAAAACTTTCAACACATAGAGAGGAAACTTGATATTATTGCAATTCCTACAAGCATATACTCTTCCCTCATAATAATTTTCAGTAGGATCATGAATGAATTAAACAATATAACTATCACATAAGGCACTCTTTTCATGATGCATAAGCACTCTCCACACTAGCAAATTTATTCTCCATAATAGTGGGAGCAAACTCAACAAAATAATTATCATGAGAGGCATAATCCAGTTGAAAATTAAAATCACGATGAAAAGTTTCATGGTTATTATTATTCTTTATATCATACATGTCATCACAATAATCGTCATAGATAGCAACTTTGTTCTCATAACCAAAATAGTGGATTCAACACTAAATAAAATCATGACCTCTCCAAATCCACTTTCATCAATATAATCATCATAAATAGGAGGCATGCTTTCATCATAATAAATGTTCTCTTCAAAACTTGGGGGACTAAAAATATCATATTCATCAAACATAGCATCCCCAAGCTTGTGGCTTTGCATATCTTTAGCATCATGGATATTCAAACAATTCAAACTAACAACATTGCAATCATGCTCATCATTCAAATATTTAGGCCAAACATTTGAATGCATTCTTCTTCTAGCACTTTGGCACAATTTTTCTTTCCATCATTTTCACGAAAGATATTAAAAAGATGAAGCATATGAGGCACCCTCAATTCCATTTTTTGTAGTTTTCTTTTATAAACTAAACTAGTGATAAAACAAGAAACTACAAGATTCAATTGCAAGATCTAACCTCCCCGGCGACGGCGCCAGAAAAGAGCTTGATGTCTACTACGCAACCTTCTTCTTGTAGAAGTTGTTGGGCCTCCAAGTACAGAGGTTTGTAGGACAGTAGCAAATTTCCCTCAAGTGAATGACCTAAGGTTTATCAATCTGTGGGAGGTGTAGGATGAAGATGATCTCTCAAACAACCCTGCAACCAAATAACAAAGAGTCTCTTGTGTCCCCAACATACCCAATACAATGGTAAATTTTATAGACATATAGGTGCACTAGTTCGGCGAAGAGATGGTGATACGAGCGTAATATGGATGGTAGATATAGGTTTTTGTAATCTGAAATTTTAAAAACAGCAAGGTAGTAAGCTATAAAAGTGAGCACAAACGGTATTGCAATGCTTCGAAACAAGGCCTAGGGTTCATACTTTTACTAGTGCGAGTTCTCTCAACAATAATAACATAATTAGATCATATAACAATCCCTCAACATGCAACAAAGAGTCACTCCAAAGTCACTAATAGCGGAGAACAAACGAAGAGATCATTTGAGGGTACGAAACCACCTCAAGGTTATTCTTTCCGATCAATCCATTGGGCTATTCCGATAAGTGTCACAAATAGCCCTAGAGTTCGTAGTAAAATAACAACTTAAGACACACATCAACCAATACCCTAATGTCACCTAGATACTCCAATGTCACCACAAGTATCCGTAGGTATGATTATACAATATGCATCACACAATCTCAGATTCATCTATTCAAACCAACGCAAATAACTTCAAAGAGTGCCCCAAAGTTTCTACTGGAGAGTCAAGACGAAAATGTGTGCCAACCCCTATGCATAAATACCCAAGGTCACGGAACCCGCAAGTTGATCACCAAAACATACATCAAGTGAATCAATAGAATACCCCATTGTCAACACGGTTATCCCCCGCAAGACATACATCAAGTGTTCTCAAATCCTTAAAGACTCAATCCGATAAGATAACTTCAAAGGGAAAACTCAATCCATTACTGTAAGTGCATCTAATGCCACCCTAGTTGGTTTTGGAGTACTGACGACAAACATGGTTGAGGGACTAATGTGTTGGTGAGAATTGCAGGATAACACAAGTAGTGTCCCTCATTGATTCGGTTTACCTACCAGAGATGACCCCTAAAAAATTGTGAAGGCATTGAAGACAATGGTGGTTTGTGAAGACATTCACGACGAGGATTATGACGTGTGAAACTATTCACTTTAAGACTATGGAGTGCGAAGACATAGTTGTTTCGTAGTTTCCTTTTCTTCTTATTGAGTCATACAAACCACCATAGTGTTAAGTGGGGTCCAAGTGAACAAAGTCAGAGTGACTGAAGTGATGCTCAACCAAATCCTATATCTTCGAGCGAAGACAATGAGAGCAAATCTTATCCAGAGCTGGATGAGTTAGCTTTGCTTGTAGCCCAAGCCAAGCTGCCACGTGTGTTTGAAATCTGACCGTTAGCCACGTGTCAGTTAGTGACCCATGGCCATTTTGGACAAATCAGGTCGAGTTGCCTCCTGGCTATAAATAGCCCACCCCCTACACCATAAATTGGTGGCTTCTCAGAGTTAGTGCACAACTTTTTTCGTTTAAGAGAAACCCACCTCCGAAGCATTTGAGAGAGAAATCCTTGCGAGGACAAAGCCCAAAACACGCAGAGCCAAAGAGTGTTAGGCATCACTGAAGTCTTTCTGTCCGCTTGACCTGAAGACTTGTTACACTTGAGGACAGTGAATCCTCTAGCCGGTTAGGCGTCGCGTTCTGAGCATCCAAGAGTCATTGTGGATTGCCAGTGAACGAAGTCTCTGAAGGTTTGGAAGTCTACCTCGAAGCCTTATCAGAGTGATTGGGCGAGGACTGGGTGTCCTTAGCTCAAGGGGAATAAGGTGAAGACACGGTCTTCTGAGTTAAATTCAGCCTCCCTAACCAGACTTACAGTTGTCACAGCAACTGGAACTAGTCTACCAAATCCTAGTCTTCGTCAAGCTACAGGTTATATCCTCTACCCTCCTTATTTTTCAATTTTCTTCGTGAAGTCATTGCTTACTTGTCTAATCTGTTTGACTTCACACTGTGAAGACTATTATCTGTCTAGCTTCATAATATCTACCTTCCTGATCCTGTCTACCTAGTTGCAATTAGTCTTCGTGCTTTCATTATGTTGTATGTTAGGCTTATGCTTGCCTAGTGTAGTTTTCATTCCACTGCTTACTATTTAGGCTCGGTTACTTGTTTGTCTTCAAAGCCACCATGTTTTGAAGACTTTCATAAAAATCTCCTATTCACCCCCCCTCCAGTCGATAACTAGCACTTTCAATTGGTGTCTGAGCAAGGTACTCCCTTGTTCTGTGCAATTCGGTTTAATTACCTGGAGTTTTAGCTATGTCGACGACAGGGATAATCAAGGTCTCCACTGCGTGCCCTGTCTTCGATGGCCCTGACTACCCCTACTGGAAGAACAAGATGCGCATGCATCTTGAAGCCATTGATGTTGATCTCTGGTATGTCGTCAAGACTGGCGTTCCCAAAGTCGGTGAAGGCATCACCACTGCTGATGTCAAGAGATTTGGTCAATTGGACTCAACCGCCAAGAACATCATCTGTGGTCATCTGACCAAAGGGCAATATGGCCATGTGAGTGCACTGGAAACTGCAAAGCTGGTCTAGGACTGGCTGTTCAAGGTCAATGAAGGCGTCTCAACTCAGAGAGACTCAAGAATTGATGTTCTTTGAAATCTTTTCAACCGCTTCAAGAGAAATGACAATGAAAATGTCCAGCTCACGTTCGATCGCTTGACTGACATCACCAATGAGCTGTGTGCTCTCGGCACCACTGAGATCACCAAGCATGAGATCGTGAAGAAGCTTCTGGGATCACTTGATAGCTTGTTTGACACCTTCGCCCTGATGATTCAAGAATGTCCCGACTTCAAAGATCTCAATCCGTCTGACATACTCGAGAGGCTCAACACACATGAGTTCCAGCTATCTGAGAAGCGTGATATCTACAGTCCCAACTATGGCCGAACCCGTGCTCTGAAGGCAAAGCTGTTTCCTCATCTGAAGAAGAATCTTACTATAGCTCTGGTGATCCCGAAAATCTTAGCAAAGAGCTTGCAATGCTGGTGAGAAATTCCAGAAGTTCTCCAAGAAGAATCAATTCAACAAGTATTCAAGATCTAGCTCCAAGAGTGACGAGGCTTCATCACGTGACTACAAGAAGAGAACTTGCCACAAATGCAAGAAGATTGGCCACTACATCTCTGAGTGTCCTTAGTGGGATTAGGAATTGAAGAAGAAGAAGAAGAAGAAGAAGAAGAAGAGCAAGGAATATGATTCTGATGATAATAAGAAGAAATCTTCAAAATCTTCCTCAAAGTCTTCGTCAAAGTCTTCATTTCACAAGAAGACCTCATCAAGCAAGGCTCATGCATTTATTGGCAAGGAGATGGATTTAGAGAAGGAGTCTGCTTCTGAGGAGGCAGAGGTGGAGTCTCAGGAGGAGTCTGATTCAGGCGTGGCAAGCCTGGCTCTGGCATCAGCATTTGTCACCAAGTCCATCTTCAACACTGAAGACAATGGTAGCAGCGTTGAAGCCAAAGCTGATGATGATGACGATGACTCTGCTCCTACTTACTACGTCATGGCACGTGGTGCCAAGGTAACTTCACACGATGCCTACTTCCAAGCCTCTAGTGAAGATGACTCTGAATGTGAATCCAAACCTAGCTATAAGACACTTGATAAAATTGCAACTGAGCAACAAACTGCTATGGAACATATTCAAAAGCTGCTAGACAAAAGCAATGACCTATTGGACGCGGAAATGAATCGAACTCAGTCCTTAATCGAACACATTAAAAGTCTTCGCATTAAGTACGAAGATCTTGAAAGTCATCATGAAACTCTCTCAGCCTCTCATGAGAAGCTTTCCTACGATTATCTTCAAAGGAAGAAGGATCTAGATAAACTGAGAGCATCTCATGAAGATCTTCAAAAGGAGAACGATTCACTACTCACTCAATAGATCAGTACCACTCAGGTAGAATTTGTTCCACCATGCTTGAAGTGTCTTGAGCGCGATAATGCTGTCTCTGTTGCTGAATGTTCTACTGCCTCTGATATTGCAATATCTACAACTACTGATGTGGTAACTAACCCCTCTACTGAGGATGCCACTACTATTGCTGATGAAAATGCTAGTTTGAAGACATTGCTTGAGACTGGCATGTACAAAAGCCTCAAAGGGCATTAAACTCTGTGCAATGTTCTCAAGAAACAGATTCTAAGCCGAAACCCTAGGAAAGAGGGTGTTGGGTTTGAGAGGAAAATGAATGTCGATGATTCATATTGGACGCCTAAGCAGTACCCCAAAACCACATGGGTTGCTGCTAAGGATCCTTCAGTGGACCCATCTACTTTATCTAGGTTCATTTGTGCTAATCCAGTTGTCATTGATGAATCCTTTGATGCAAATTATAAACTGTTTAAGAATCAAAGTGGTGAAGTGTTTGACAGGTACATTGGTAATAACTACAGGAATGGGTCACCCCAGAAGAAGATCTAGGTGCCCATAAGCTATCTTGAGAAGCTTCCCATGAATGTCATCATGACACCACCTGGGAACAAGACAAACCCTCAACCAAAGGTGTCATATGATACAAAGGCTTCATACAGATAGAGGACCACTTATGGTCACCCTAAGGTCAATGTTTTGTAGGAGAATCGCTATGAGACTCATGAATATGAGCGTGTTTCATCCAACCGTTATGTTCACAAAACTAAGAACTTTTCTGCATATTCTTATGAGTATTATTCTCCTCCTACGAAGCTATTTACTAGGGCTCCCAAGCCAAAGTTCTCAGATGCTGCACTTAGACTCATTGCTTCTAAGCCACCCCTGAAGATGTGGGTGGTTAAGAATAATTAACTTCTTTTGCAGGGAAAGGTCTCCAGCCGGAAAGCAAAATCTTCTGACAACAATGTTGGAGACCTAAAACATCTTGTGGGACGCAAGATAAAATTCTCAAATGGTCTTATCATGTATTTCGTCCCAGGGTTCCTTGACGAGCATCCTATCATGCCTAACCAAGATTTAAACTTTGATAATATGCTTGTTCGCTACATGTTTCTGCTTCACAATACTCTTGGTGAAGCCTATCCCGCTAACTGCACTGTAGGGTACAACTCTAAAAGCCATTGAATGGATCATGGATAGCGGCTGCACCAACCACATGACTGGTGATCAAAGTCTTCTAATGGATTCAACCCTATGTCCTTCTACTAAGAGCCACATCACATTCGCTGACACTGGTAAAAGTAAGGTATTGGGTCTTGGTAGAGTTGCTATCTCAAAGGATCAACACATGGATAAAGTGATGCTTGTTGAATCCCTTGGTTACAACTTAATGTCTGTGTCAATGCTCTGTGATCTAAACATGATTGTGATATTTGGAAAATATCGTTGTCTTGTGCTAATGGAATCTGACAAATCTCTAGTCTTTGAAGGCTATCAAAGAGCTAATCTGTATATGGTAGATTTCTCAGCAGGACCATAGCTTGCTGTATGTCTTCTAGCAAAGGCTTCAGAATGCTGGCTATGGCATCGACGAATAGGACATGTTAGCATGAGAAACCTGTACACTCTCGCGAAGAAGAATCACATCATTGGCATTGAGGGCATCAAGTTCAAGAAGGATCATCTATGTGGTGCCTGTGAAGTTGGGAAGATGACTGTCGGTGTCAAAACCGGCGGATTTCGGGTAGGGGGTCCCGAACTGTGCGTCTAAGGCTAATGGTAACAGGAGGCTGGGGACATAATGTTTACCCAGGTTTGGGCCCTCTCGATGGAGGTAATACCCTACTTCCTGCTTGATTGATCTTAATGATTATGAGTATTACAAGAGTTGATCTACCAAGAGATCAGAGAGGCTAAACCCTAGAAGCTAGCCTATGGTATGATTGTTGTTGTTCTACGGACTAAACCCTCCGGTTTATATAGACACCGGAGGGGGCTAGGTTTACACAAAGTCGGTTACAGAGAAGTAGATCTATAATCCGGATCGCCAAGCTTGCCTTCCACGCCAAGGAGAGTCCCATCCGGACACGGGACGAAGTCTTTAATCTTGTATCTTCACAGTCCAACAGTCCGGCCAAAGTATATAGTCTGGCTGCCCGGATACCCCCTTATCCAGGACTCCCTCAGTATGCCCCGAACCAGGCTTCAATGACAATGAGTCCGGCACGCAGATTGTCTTCGGCATTGCAAGGCGGGTTCTTCTCCAAATCCGGTGCACCTGTCATAGCGAATAGTCCGGCCTCCCAGTAAGGTTGTACTCCTCGGCTTCTGTGCTTCAATAATGGCCACCTCCACGTGTCGATCAAAGACGAGGGGTCGGGGCATTTTTACATTTGCCACCCTAATCCCGTAGGTAAGCCGTCTATTTGAGGAGACGGGGATCCTCAGATCCAAATCACACCACCTTCTCCCAGGCAAGTATTCCGTAGAGCGTGTCCAAAAGAGGCCATCCCATCATGACAGGTCGCCGCAGCCCTGCTCGTCGCTCCCCTAGCTCGAAACCAGGGGATTAGGAAAAGTGTTCCATCCCTCATAGCCGCCTAATAGAGTTACAGACCAAAGGGTTCCTTCCGCCTGCATACATGGTCCCCGTCCGATCCAGACTAGCCACCTATAATGGCGGGGAGCAAGCGGAGAGATTCCCTAACCCATCTCGGGGGGAGCGAGTATGCCTCATCCCATATCTGCTAAGAGGCGTCGGGTTTCCAATCCACCCAATCCTCCGCGGGCTCCTGGAGTTCTACGGTCTCCAGTTGCATAATCTTACCCCCGCCTCCATACTGCACATTGCGGGTTATGTTGCCCTCTGCGAGCTGTTCCTGGGCTGTGAAGCTCATTTTGAGTTACGGAAGAGGTTATTTTGCCTCGTCCCCCGTAACCAGGAGGGATCCATATATCAAGTGGGCGGAGCCAAAATATGGCGCATTGCCTAGACCGGATACCTGCCCGGTACTCCAAAGAAGGCGTCCGAAGACTGGCCCTCGGAGTGGTTTTATGTCGATGACGTTCCCCTTCCGGACCCAGTCCGGACGGGCCTTCCTGAGTTTACCAATACTCCGCTAAAGAAACGCCAAAGCTGGCACCCTCAGAGCCCCCAGGAGGAAGATAACAGGGAAGTATTCTATCTAATGGGCCGGATACAAACCCTGGCCAAATCAGGATTGACAATAATTGAAGTTATGTCAATATGCGTAATAAGGGGAGTGCAGCCACTTCAATATAGGGGAAAACCCATGTGGCACTTCAATGGAGAAGACGATGCCTCCCGCTGCGGTCGCAAAGGTCCGGACTCCGCCACAACTTTGGTGAGGATACTGTCCGAATTGTACAAAGGAGAAGAAGAGGAGTTCCTCCGCATTAAACCGCGGGATGGATTTTCCATCTATAACCCCCGAAGCTGGGTAAGTTGTCATCTTTTACTCGACTCTATCCATTCTTACCTTCTTTGTCACAATTATTTACCTTGCCGTTTCAAAACAGGAACTAAGGAAGGCCGTGAAAGAGTTCAATAGCCCCTCTCCGCAGCCAGAGGATCCCGGCTGGGCTCTCGACCCCAGACTTGAAGAAGATCCGGACATATCCGTGGAATTCGTCGATGAGACTTTCTACCAGGCAAGCAATGGCGGCTCTTTAGTGGCCATCATCGCGGATTATCCCGGACTGCTTCCCGTCTCGCATGTAAGTAATGTTGGGGTTCCAACCTTCCGAAAGAATTCCTTTTTTTGCCGTACCTTATGCTCACATGCCGTACTTTTATAGAAACAACAGTCGGGACGCCGTGTGGAACCCGCGGGGGCCTCTCAGCAAGAGGCGCCTAGACAAGGTAGGGTTAAAAGGAAAGCGGTTAGGAGCGAGACGCATGCGCAGAGGTATTCATTAAACTTGCCCCATGGTTTATTTGGTCTTTTTGTCTAGGCGTGACGGCTTTAATTATGTCCTGACAGGAAACGCCGGACTATGTCCGGGGACCCTACCGGCCACGCCTCCAGCAGCCGGATTCCTGGGCCAGATTCATGGGCGGAGGCTGATGTGGGGATAGTGCCAAACTGTCCTCCCGTGGAGGATACAGATATGCTTTCCGCCACAAATTCTGAAGTGGAGAGCGCCATGAATCACCGGCGCCGACGGGCCGTACTCCGCGGTGGTATTTTTTACAAAGAGGCGTTCAATGCCTTCAATTCCGGACACACATATATCCGCGCTGCTCAAGATGGACTTGCCAGAGCAACGGACCAGTATGTGAAGGATATACGGGTAAGATAATTTAATAAGTATGTGTAGTAGTAGCCCCTGAGACTTGAAATAGTTGGCACAACTGATTTAAGGATCATTAAATGCATAGGTTCTTGTAGAGAAGAATGCCCAGTTGTCTCAAGAGCTGGAGGACTGTAAGGCCCAAATGAAGGCCAATGTAGCTGAACAAGAGGAATCCAAAAAGGCTTCTTCTGGTAATAATTTCCTTCTACCAGTTTATTTGTTCGGCTTTGTTTATAAATCTGACAAAATATTCGGTAGACAATCGCGGAGGAAATCTGAAGACTGTGGGAGATAATGAGCTGCATCTGCGAAGTCAGCTGAAGGCGGGAGAACGCATGCTGACGCAGTCTATTCAGGAGAAGAATAAGCTGCAAGATGCTAATATCCGACTGAGCGTCAAATTGAAAGATGTTCGGGCTTAGCTTGCGGACTCCGTGAAGGAGAACCGGAGGCTTCGACGCGGCATTTATAGTAAGTGCTTGAACGAACTGTAGTATAGTTCGGCGAGGAGACGTATTGACAGACTTATGTCTGCAGGTATGTTGACGGGCCACCCTGAAGAGGAGATGCCCGGTTCCATAGGCGATATGCTGCAAGAGCTTTCACAACTGCATGAACGAGCTCGACAGGTGATGCAGGGTATTGCCCAGGCTTTGTGGCCATCCGCTTCCCTGCCAGGAGGCATGAGCGAACTTGTAGAGATGCTCAAAGGAGCACGGTGGTGCTTCCGATTATGGAAGATATCAGCTTGCCGGCAAGGTGCGAGAGAAGCTTGGGCCATTGTGAAGACGCGATACGCCATGTCTGACCCGAACCATATGGCCGAAATCGGACCGGCTGGGTCCGATGGACAAGAGGTACCCGTTAGTCTGGTATATGACCAAGTAGCGTTAGCTGCAAAGTATTCCCAACAGGATTGTAAGCTAGACATCGTGTTGGATGGTATAGAGGAAGAGTACAACCAGTCTAAAAGACTATGTAATTTGAATGGGCTCATGTACTCCCTAGCCATATTGAAAATCATTTGTCATGGTGGACCTTTTCGCTTCTGCCCCCGGATCCGACAGTCCGGGGTGTATCCGAATACCCACGCAGTTATGAAAAACCGGGGTATGCATGGAAACCAGGCGTAGGGGTCATAAGTGCTTGAGCAGACAAGTACCCAACTAGTTATGTTATATTACATGGATAGTAAGAAACATCTTCCAGAGAGAATAGTTCCGTTAGGGGTTCCTTTCTCTGGGTGCGCATGCATCGATGTGCATGTCCGAACTACGAACAGAAGCGCAGGAAACAAAACATCTGGGTATTTTCGTTGTAATGAACGAGAACAACTTTTGTTCACCGACCGAATATTCCCTTAAGAACGCTAGCTTTCGGCTTCACCCAGTCTGAGGTACACATCCGGCTGAACCGGCAGTAACAATCGCAGAGGTGCTCCCCTTATGCCCTAGCCGAATTAACGGGAACGTAGGGCATAAATACAAGAGCCAGGCAACCCAGCATGGCCAAAACTTAAGTCATATCGATGCATATAATGGTGAAGAAAAGACACATATGGAAAGAAAATGCATATGTGGCTGGCAAGGAGCCATTAAAGTAGTTGTATTTAGCTTCCGAATAGGAAGCCCCCAGGTATAGTGTGCACGCATAATGCGGCCGGAGTGCTCAGGGCATCTGTACAGTTTTAAGGCTGTATGTTAAAAAGGAAAAAAAGGGGGCGAGAAAGGAAGAAAGAGAACATAATTGAAGAGGCGGAGTTAAGGAGACGAACACTGAGTTCGGCGCTAGGCGTAGAATCTCCGGAGTCTGGCCGCGCTCCATGGGTTTGGCTCGAGTCTGTTATCAGATGCACTACGCAGACGGTACGCTCCTCCGGTGAGAACTTTATCAATGATGAAGGGGCCCTCCCACTTGGGTTTGAGCTTGTCCTTCTTCTTCTCGGGGAGGCGTAGAACGAGTTTGCCAATGTTATAAGTTTTGGCCCGTACTTCTCTGCTTTGATACCTTTGAGCCTGTTGCTGATAGAATGCGGAACAGGCTTTAGCGACATCACGCTCCTCCTCCAAAGCATCTAAGTTGTCCTGCCGATCTAGCTCGGCTTCCTTCTCTTCATACATGCGCACGCGAGGTGAGTCATGGATTATATCGCAGGGCAGCACTGCTTCTGCGCCGTACACCATAAAAAATGGTGTGTATCTGCTGGTACGATTCGGCGTGGTCCGCAGCCCCCAGAGTACGGAGTTGAGTTCCTCGACCCAATGCATGTCTGATTCCTTCAAGGATCACACTAGTCTAGGTTTAATGCCGCTCATGATAAGACCATTTGGACGTTCGACTTGACCGTTTGTTTGGGGGTGATAGACAGAGGCGTAGTCGAGCTTAATGCCCATTTTGCCGCACCAGGTTTTCACCTCCTCAGCTGTAAAATTCGAGCCATTGTCAGTGATGATACTGTGGGGGACACCGTAATGGTGTACAACCTCCGATATGAAGTCTATCACTGGTCCGGATTCGACCGTTTTAACTGGCTTGGCTTCTATCCATTTGGTGAACTTGTCCACCATGACCAATAAGTATTTTTTCTTATGGCTTCCCCCTTTAAGTGGTCCCGCCATATCCAGCCCCCACACCGTTAAGGACCAAGTTATGGGGATTGTTTGGAGAGCGGTAGGGGGCATATGGCTGTGATTGGCAAATAGTTGACAACCAACGCAATGTTGGACAAGGTCATGTGCGTCCGCCCGGGCTGTCGGCTAGTAAAATCCTGTTCGAAAGGCCTTGCTTACCAGAGCTCGGGCTGCCGCATGGTGCCCGCCTAGTCCGGAATGGATTTCGGCTAAGAGCTGCCGCCGTTCCTCTTCGGAGATGCATCGTTGGAGCACTCAGGTGGCGCTCTTTTTGTAGAGCTCTCCCTCATGGACTTTGTAGGCCTTAGAGCGTCGCACAATACAACGTGCCTCATTTTGATCCTCGAGGAGCTCTTGCCTATTTATGTAGGCCAAGAAGGGCTCGGTCCACGGGGTGATGACAGCCATTATTTCGTGGGCCAAAGGTATTATTTCGGTGGCAGAGCCTCCGATTACATCAGAAGGTTCAAAATCTGGGGTTGTGTTCAGAGCCGGACTAATAGTGCCGGACTCCCCTTCCCATGCCATGGACGGCTTGAATAGCCTTTCTAAGAAGATATTAGGTGGGACGGGGTCGCGTTTGGCGCTGATGCGGGCGAGGATATCGGCCGCTTGGTTATTTTCTCTAACCACATGGTGGAGTTCGAGCCCCTTGAACCGAGCTGATATTTTGAGGATGGCATTGCGATAGGCCGCCATATTCGGGTCCTTGGCATCAAAGTCTCCATTTACCTGAGATATTGTGAGGTTCGAGTCCCCGCGCACTTCGAGGTGTTGGATGCCCATAGAGACTTCCATCCGAAGACCATGCAACAGAGCCTCGTATTCGGCTGCATTGTTGGAGTCTATGTATAATATTTGGAGGATGTACTGAACCGTGTCTCCGGTGGGGTATGTCAGGACGACACCCGCTCCCAATCTGGACAGCATTTTAGAGCCGTCGAAATGCATGATCCAATTTGAGTACGCGCTGTGCTCCTTAGGGAGTTCAGCTTCTGTCCATTCGGCGACGAAGTCAGCCAGTAGTTGCGACTTAATAGCCCATCGTGGTTTGTATGTTATGTCGAACGGAAGGAGCTCAATAGCCCATTTAGCAATTTAGCCTGTTGCATCGCGGTTATTTATTATGTCATTGAGTGGTACTTTGGAGGCCACCGTGATCGAACACTCTTGAAAGTAGTGTTGTAGTTTCCGGGATGCCATGAAGACCGCGTATGCTATCTTTTGATAGTGTGGGTACCGAGATTTGCATGGAGTGAGGACAGTGGACACATAATATACCGGCTTTTGGAGCAGGAACTTGTGTCTGTCTGCCTCTCGTTCGACGACGAGCACTGCGCTCACGACTTGGTTTGTTGTGGCTATGTATAATAGCATGGGTTCGCCAATGTTTGGCGCGGTCAGGACTGGGTTTGTGGCCAAGAGTGCCTTTATTTCTTCCAGTCTGGTCGTGGCTGCATCCGTCCACTCGAAGTGTTTGGTGCGTCGAAGAAGGCGATACAGAGGTAGTGCCTTCTCTCCTAAGCGGGAGATAAAGCGGCTTAAGGCAGCCACGCATCCAGTTAGTTTCTGGATCTGCTTGAGGTCTGTTGGGATAGCCAACTGTGATAGAGCTCGGATTTTTGCCGGATTGGCTTCAATTCCTCTATTGGAAACGATGAAGCCAAGCAATTTTCTGGAGGGTACTCCGAAGACACACTTCTTCGGGTTGAGCTTGATGTCGTATGTTTAGAGATTATCGAACGTAAGCCTCAAGTCATCTATTAAAGTTTCAACATGTCTTGTTTTGATGACCACGTCGTCTACGTAGGCCTCTACTGTCTTGCCGATTTGTTTTTCCAGGCATGTCTGAATCATGCGTTGATAGGTTGCGCCAGCGTTTTTGAGCCTGAAGGGCATGGTGTTGAAACAGAAGGGGCCGTACGGAGTTATGAAGGCCGTTGCGGCCTGGTCGGACTCCGCCATCTTTATTTGATGGTATCCGGAGTATGCGTCGAGGAAACACAATGAGTCGTGTCCTGTGGTGGCATCGATTATTTGATCAATGCGGGGGAGGGGGAAGGGATCCTTAGGGCAAACTTTATTGAGGTCCTTGAAATCGACACACAAGCACCAGGATTTGTCCTTTTTTGGTACCATTACCAAGTTTGCTAGCCAATCCGGATGTTTGATGTCTCTGATGAATCTGCCCTCGAGTAGCTTGGCTAGCTCTTCTCCCATGGCTTGCCGCTTAGGCTCCGAGAAGCGTCTAAGAGTCTGCTTGACTGGCTTATATCCTTTCAGTATATTGAGGCTGTGTTCGGCCAGCCTGCGTGGGATGCCCGACATGTCTAAAGGATGCCAGGCGAAGATATCCCAATTCTCATGCAGGAAGTCTCGTAGTGCAGCGTCTATTGTGGGGTTTAGCTGTGTCCCGATGGAAGCTGTCCTTGAAGGGTCCGTTGGGTGGACCTGGAATTTGACTATCTTGTCCACTGGTTTGAAGGAGGTGGATTTAGGTTGCTTGTCGAGTATCACGTCGTCTCTGTCCACTATTGCTCGCAGTGTTGTCAGTTCTTCGGCCGCGAAGGCTTCTGATAATGCCTCCAGGGTGAGGGCGGCGGTTTTATTTTCGGCGCGGAGTGCGACGTCCAGATCACTAGCTAGAGTGATGATTCCATTGGGCCCGGGCATTTTGAGCTTCATGCCCCAAGAGGGCGTGGTATCCGCTGCTGAACGGGGCCACTTGGAATGTAATTTCTTCGGACCTGTAATTCTCCGGCATGCCGAATACCACATCCAGTGTGATTTTTCCCGCGCATTGTGCCTCCCGACTAGGGATGATTCCCCTGAAGGTCGTGCTGCTTCGCTCAATGCGGCTCTTGTCAATTTCCATCTTGTTAAGGGTTTCCTCATAGATGAGGTTTAGTCCGCTTCCGCCGTCCATGAGCACTTTAGTGAGCCTGAAGCCATCCACGATTGGTCTAAGGACCAAAGCAGCTGGTGCTCAGACTGTTTGGAATTGAGGTTCGTCATTGGCATTGTAAGTTATAGCTATGTCGTTCCATGGATTTATTGTTGCCACGTGGTAAACTTCTGCGAGGCTACACTGAGCTCGCTTGTGCCTATTATTTGAGGCGAAAGTCTTTAAGACTGTAAATATCGTATTGTTGTCTCCGGTGGGATGTTGCTCTGCTGTATGTTCTATGAGGAGATCCTTGCCGCTCTTTGCTACCTGCCGGAGTATCCAACATGCTCTAAGGCTATGCGCTGGCGTAGTATCCGGTGTGCTGTGAATCTTGCACGACCCATTTAGCCATTCTTCCAATACGGTTCCGTGCCTTGTGGCGGGCTTTATTTTTTTGGTACTTGAATCAGGTGACTTATGAGAGTTTACCCTTTTAGTTCAGACAGAGGATTTGGTTAGAGCCGGATTGTCCTAGAAGCTTGTTTGGGTTTTCCAGGCGCTTTCCATCGCGCAATATTTTTGCACTATGGCCGCTAAGTCAGCAAAGTGTACTATGTCACAGCGACTTATAGCATTGAGAATCCCTTTGTCCATGCAATTTTTGCAAAAGAGGGAGATTGCGTCTGCCTCGCGACAGTCCTTGACCCTGTTTATCACAAGGAGGAATCTGGCCCAGTAATGATGTACTGTTTCTTGGGGCTCTTGTCTGATATGTGAAAGATTGGATAAATCTGGGTGGGTGGGTGGATTTGAATCCGAATCCCGACCCGATCTGGGACCCAGGGGCAAAGAGGCTTCCAAGCTTAACGGCTCAGCTTCTGGGGCATTGCCCGATCTCTTCGGCCCGCCACCCGATTCTGAGTCCGGGGCCTGGGTCATGTCCTCCCACAAGCGGGTGTCCGGCTCGGAGAGCTCGGAAATCCGGACATAGTTTGTCCTCAAAGTAGAGGTTGAATTAGGATGATGCTCTTCCACTACCGCTATCTCATGGGTGACCGGTGGAGAGTTAATCTCCCTTTGGTCGGGTTTAAGCCCGATCTGGTCATAGTCCATAGCGATGCCCAGGGCGGCGATGCGATCCAAGAGCTCATTGAGGGAGAAGAGCTCCATTAGGTCATCTATTTGGCAAATTCCGAATCAACGTGGAGGCTATTTTTAATGACCTGAGAAGTCATTGTCGGCGTGACAGCCGATTGGGCGGTCATAACGAAGCCGCCCAGCCGGAGAGTTTGGCCTAGAGCCAGGGCTCCCCAGGAGGTGATGTTGTCTTTGACAACGAGATGAGCCATCAAGCCTTATCACGATGACACAGTGGAACTCTCAATGGAAGCACCAATAATGTCGGTGTCAAAACCGGCGGATCTCAGGTAGGGGGTCCCGAACTGTGCGTCTAAGGCTAATGGTAACAGGAGGCCGGGGACACAATGTTTACCCAGGTTCGGGCCCTCTCGATGGAGGTAATACCCTACTTCCTGCATGATTGATCTTGATGATTATGAGTATTACAAGAGTTGATCTACCATGAGATCAGAGAGGCTAAACCCTAGAAGCTAGCCTATGGTATGATTGTTGCTGTTCTACGGACTAAACCCTCCGGTTTATATAGACACCGGAGGTGGCTAGGGTGACACAAAGTCGGTTACAGAGAAGGAGATCTATAATCCGGATCGCCAAGCTTGCCTTCCACGCCAAGGAGAGTCCCATCCGGACACGGGACAAAGTCTTTAATATTATATCTTCACAGTCCAATAGTCCGGCCAAAGTATATAGTCCGGCTGTCCGGATACCCCCTTATCCAGGACTCCCTCAATGATGAGAGCCAAGCATCCCTCGAAGACAATCATGACTACGTCACGCCCCTTCGAGTTGCTTCACATGGATCTATTTGGCCCTACTCACTACTCTACTCTCACTACTACTGCACATCTCTATGGCTTCGTTATTGTTGATGATTACTCTAGATACACCTGGGTGCACATAATTCTCTATAAGACTGAAGTGCAGGCTGTCTTCAGACGCTTCGCAAACTGGGCCATGACGAATTATGTCATCAAGATCAAGCACATCCGGAGTGACAATGGCACTGAGTTCAAGAATGCTGGCCTCGACATTTATATTGATACTTTGGGCATCACATACGAGTTCTTTGCTCCTTACACACCTCAGCAAAATGGCATCATGGAGCGCAAGAACAGAACACTCATTGAGATGGCACAAACGATGATGCTCGATGAGTACAAGACTCCAAGAAAATTCTGGCGTGAAGCTATTGATACTGCATGCCACATCATCAACAGAGTATATCTTCACAAATTCTTCAAGAAGACATCTTATGAACTTCTGACTGGTAAGAAGCCAAATGTCAGTTACTTCAAAGTCTTTGGTGCTAGGTGCTGGATCAAAGATCCACATCACACGTCTAAATTTGCACCGAAAGCACATGAAGGTTTTATGCTTGGATACGGAAAGGACTCGCACACCTATAGAGTCTTCAACCTCTCTCACTATAAAGTGGTTGAAACTGTGGATGTACGGTTCGATGAGACTAACGGCTCGCAAAGAGAGCACCTGCAAAATGTGCTAGATGAAGCTACACCAGGTGAAGCTATCAAGTTAATGGGTACTTGAGAAATCATATCCACCGAGGAACTTGCTGAGGATGAGATCATCATTTCTGCACCTACTCAACCTGAAGACAATGCTCAGTCCGAAGCCAATGTTGAAGACGAAGACAACAGTCAGTCAGATCAAAATCTTCGTCCAGCTCACCCCCAGGTTGCAAATGAAGTACAAATTGAGAAGATCATTGATATCATCAACGCTCCTGGCCCTCTCAGTCGATCAAGAGCTACACAACTAGCAAACTTCTGTGGTCACTTTGCTTTTGTCTCTATATCTGAACCCAAGAAAGTCGAAGAAGCCTTCATGGAACCTAAATGGATTCAAGCTATGCAAGAAGAGCTTCAACAGTTTGAGCTGAATAATGTCTGGAGCTTGTCAAACGTCCCGATCCTCGCAAGCATAATGTCATTAGCACGAAATGGATCTTTCGCAACAAGCAAGATGAATTTGGACAAGTTGTCAGAAACAAAGCTCGCCTCGTTGCTCAAGGTTACACACAAGCGGAAGGAATAGACTTTGATGAAACCTTTGCTCCTGTGGCTCGGCTTGAAGCCATTAGCATACTGCTGGCTTATGCCAACCATCACAACATTCTTCTGTACCAAATGGATGTTAAGAGTGCCTTTCTCAATGGCAAAATCGAGGAAGAAGTGTATGTCGCTCAACCGCCTGGTTTTGAAGATCCTGATATGGTGTACAAGCTCAACAAGGCGCTATATGGCCTCAAACAAGCACCTCACGCTTGGTATGACACACTAAAGGAATTTCTGAAGAGCAAAGGCTTCAAACCTGGTTCACTAGATCCCACTCTCTTCACGAAGACATATGATGATGAACTATTTGTGTGTCAAATATACGTAGATGACATTATCTTCGGATGCACTGATAAGAGATATAGTGACGAGTTTGGATACATGATGCAAGAAATATCAGATGTCCATGATGGGGGAGCTGAAATTCTTCCTTGGTCTTCAATTCCGTCAACAGCGCAATGGCATCTTCATATCGCAAGAAATATACCTCAAAGATTGCCTGGAAAAGTTTGGAATGCAAGACTACAAAGGGTACACAATGCCAATGCCAACCAAAGGTCATCTCGGCCCCGGCGACAATGGTAAAGAGTTCAATCAAAAGGTATACCTCTCCAAGATTGGTTCTTTGCTCTATTTATGTGCATCTTGGCCAGATATTATGCTTAGCGTTTGCATGTGTGCCCGATTCCAAGCGGCACCAAAGGAGTTGCATCACCTAGCGGTGAAGCGAATACTTAGATATTTGGCTCACACCCCAACACTAGGATTATGGTATCCAAAGGGCTCAACATTTGATCTAGTTGGATATTCTGATGCTGATTATGCTGGTGACAAGGTTGATCGCAAGTTCACTTCAGGAACATGTCACTTTCTTGGACGATATCTTGTCTGTTGGTCTTCAAAGAAGCTGAACTGTGTATCACTCTCCACTGCTGAATCTGAATACATTGCTGTTGGATCATGTTGTGCTTAGCTTCTCTGGATGAAGCAAACTCTCAAGGATTATGCATCAACATGAAAAATGTGCCACTCTTCTACGGCAATGAAAGAGCCATCAAGCTTTCCAAGAATCCAGTTCAGCACTCGAAGACAAAGCACATCAAGATTCGTCATCACTTTCTCAGAGATCATGTCAACAAGGAAGACATTGACATTATTCACATCAACACTAAAGAGCAACTAGCTGATATCTTCACTAAGCCCTTGGATGAGAAGAGGTTTTGGAAGCTGTGGTGTGAGCTAAATATCTTAGAATCCTCAAATGTCCAGTGAATGGACACACATCCTAACGCTTATGCATGTTGATGACTTAGATGTGCAACACATGAAGTAACGTATTTCTTCAATCAATGAAGACTTGCCCTCTGAGTGTGAATACATTAACATGGAATTTGACTTCGGACCGCCATGATAATTGTGTGCCGTGTCTGGGTCTAATACTTCCTATACGGTGGGTAACGCCACCACCAAAACTTTTCGAAGATTTTCTTTTGGCGTCATAACTGCATTATCTTTGCATTTGGATTGTCTTCAGCATTGGTTTATCTTCAACATTGGTTTATCTTCAAATCTATATCTTCACAATGTTGATTTGTCTTCAGTAATAATTATATCTGCATATGTGTTCTGTCCTCTACAACATTCACTTATAGCTATGTCTTGATGTTGCTATTTTCTGACCTAAGTGAATGTGATCAGACCCTAATTCCTTCTATGCTACTCCCTAAAATTCTTTCTGCCCAAGTCATGTGCATTCTGTTGACACTTGTCGAATATCTTCTCTGCGTCCTTGTCAGCAGAAGATATAAAGACACACATTTACAAACTACTTTTAATGTTCTATCCTCTTGCGTGAAAACCGGAGAAGCTGGAACGACCACCCGACAATCCACGCGTGCATGGGAACGTAGATCAACTCCTGATAAGTTGCATGCATGCCACATGTTCCTTAGATGTGAACCGCCAGGGGCACCTGCGTAATTGTGCTGCGCCGCCCTCCTCCTTCTTATAAATACACACCCCTCATGGTCAAAATTCTTTCTTCCACCTCGCCACCTCGCTCAAACCCTAGCGCCTCCACTAGCTCGTGTCGACGCCGGAGACGAAGCGCTTAGCTGCCGTGACTTCTTCGACGCCGTCCTCACGCCGACCACAGACCTCTTCCTCTCCGCCGCCGCCGCCGTAGGTGTCTTCCTCCACCAAGTTAGGGCGCGCGAGATTGGACTTCTCAGCCTCCCATCCACTTCGTCTTGCAGTTCATCTATGGTAATTAAAACCTTCTTTTTACAGCCTTTTCAATCTGCAAATCCATCCACCTCAACTAAAAGTGGTTTATACACTTCCAAATCTGGATCTGTCTCTTTCTGAATCTCATATACTGCAAAGTATGTTCACTTATGCGTCAAAACTAGTTAGATTCCTCACTAGTACCTATTCATGGATTCGTACAAATCTGGAAACAACTTCCTTCAATAAGTGAATGTCTTTGCACTGTGAGACTTAGGCTGGGTTGCCTGGATCAATCCTACAACGAATAGCACTCTTTCCTTTTAATGGAATACTCACTAGATTATGCTAAATAAGGATAGATAAGCCGGGTCATCCGAAAATCCAGGAAATGTTTCCTTGATTTTCTGCATGGCATATTTCCTATCATTTCACAACCTACTTTTTTTCTTAGTTAGTGGAAAAGTCACAGATAAGTTAGTCAATGTCTTCTAAACAGATTTATCTTCAAAATCTTCTGAGAATGCATATGACCTCTTCCCCTTCCCTCGCATCTCTAATGCTGTCACAGGTACATGTCCATGGGAGAATCCCTTGGTTCTCATAGTCTGCATTCATTTGCAGAATTCTTACAACGTCACATCGAATCTCCTGAAGCTAGTTCTTGTCTCACCAGCAGATGGAAGCCTTTCACAGTTTTGAAGCCAATCAGTCTGAACATTATGGCTTCAGAGAAGTTTGCACGAAAAGGAGGCAGGCAATATCGTGCCAACACTACACTTGATTTCCCTGAAGATCTGTATGAACTCTACAAATCAGACCCAGAGGAGAGCTACACCCAGCGCAAGAACCGGATCCAGTGGATCCGAAGATATTGGATAACACAATGGTTCAAATACATGTTTTGAAAGTGCTAGTATTCGACTAGAGGTGGGGGTGAATAGGTGATTTTTATGAAAGTCTTCAAAACATGGGAGCTTTGAAGACAAACAATAGAAATGAACCTATTGATATGCAGCAGAAGGTAGACTACACTAGACAAGACATAGTCAAGTAAGCAATGTAGTGGAAGCATGAAGACTATCAGCAGCTAGGTAGTATGGATCAGGATGGAAGATAGTATGAAGCCAAATAGTAAACACTCTTCACACAGTGAAGTCAATCAGATCAGGCAATGGGCAAAGACTTCACGAAGACAAACTATAAGTAAAGAGAGAGAGAGAGGATGGATAGAACCAGTTGCTTGGAGAGGACAAGGGATTTGTTGGACCAGTTCAAGTTGTTGTGACAACAGTACGTCTGGTTAGGGAGGCTGAGATTCAACTCAGAAGACCGCGTCTTCACCTTATTCCCCTTTAGCTAAGAACACTTAGTCCCCGCCCAATCACTCTGGTAAGTCTTCATGCGAGACTTCCAACCTTCACAGACTTCATTCACCGGCAATCCACAATGACTCTTGGATGCTCAGAACGTGACGCCTAACCGGCTGGAGGATTCACAGTCCTCAAGTGTAATAAGTCTTCAGATCACGCGGACAGAAAGACTTTAGTGATGCCTACCACTCTTTGGCTCTGGGTGTTTTGGGCTTTGTCCTCGCAAGGATTACTCTCTCAAAGGCTTCGGAGCTGGGCTGCTCTCAAACAACAAAAGCCATGCACTAAATCTGAGCAGCCACCAATTTATGGTGTAGGGGTGGGCTATCTATAGCTAGGAGGCAAACCGACCTGATATGTCCAAAATGACCCTGGGTCACTAAGGAACTGACACGTGTCCAACGATCAGATTTCAATTACATGCGGCAGCTTCACTTGGGCTACAAGTAAAGCTGACTCATCCAGCTCTGGAAAGATTTGCTCTCATTGTCTTGGCTCGAAGACTTAGGATTTGGTTGAGCATCACTTCAGTCACTCTAACTTTGTTCACTTGACCCCACTTAACAGTACGGTGGTTCCTATGACTCGGCAAAGAAAAAAAGGAAACTACGAAACAACTATGTCTTCGCACTCCATACTCTTCATGCGATGTCTTCTCTAGTCATAGTTTTCAATGTGAATATCTTCACAGACCACCATTGTCTTTAATGTCTTCACACATTTTAAGGGGTTATCTCTGGTAGGTAAACCGAATCAATATGGGACTACTACCTGTGTTATCTTGCAATTCTCACAAACACATTAGTCCCTCAACCAAGTATGTTGTCAATACTCCAAAACCAACTAGGGGTGGCACTAGATGCACTTACAACATCCCCCTTTTTGGTGATTGATGACAAACTGGTTGACATTTTGAACGGGGATAAAAGTATGTGAAAGTTTGGTGTTGTGAGTATTGTCTTCATACATATGACGAGGCTCCCCCTGAAGATGTGCATATAAACGATTTGCTTTTGAATGCAAATGCACATGGCAGGTTTTGCTTTGTGGAGGCCATCTTCAAAGTGTGAATACAATACATTATGCATATAGAAAGATAATGAAGATAATGATATGCATAATGGAAAATGGACGTCTGCAGAATGACTTCATGCGGAATTTATCATCGCAACACAGAGTAGCAGAAAAAATAGCAGACGACCATCGAGTTTAAGTTTACAACCCAAAGAACCAAATGTATCAAAAGATGAGAGTTGTAAAAAACTTGGCAAAATAATGCAACCACCCATAAGGACTAAGGACCCGCTTGAAGACTATCAACTCCTATGCTTCTCCCCCTTTTGTCAGTAATGACCAAAAAGGTTTGAAGACATAGAGCGTCTACTCGTTCCCAGAAGGAGCAGGGTCGGCATTGGATTTTGGTGGTGCAGAAGGGCCTGGTGTAGAGTCGAGATGCAGTGTAGCCATGGTCGGTGAAGTGGAGTCGTCTTTTTCATCAACGACATTCGCAACAACAGTTGCAACCAAAGATGAATACTCAGAATCATCAAGTGAGGGAGTGCGGCACCAACTTGCATTTGGTGGAGGCCTGGAATCAAACTTGAAGCCCTCGGTGAAACCATCTACGCGAAGATCATCTTCAAAACATAGCAGAGTGAGGCTCTTCCAGGTCCGCCGTGCGTTTTCATGGGAAACAAATGAGTTCTTGGTGGCCAAGTTGCAAACGCGATTGACATCCACCAAGAGACTCTGCATATGACGCTTCAACTAGTCGTGGTGCTTATCCTGCTTCGGATGTAAGACCACTAGCAGCTCTCGGTCATTGAGTACACGAGAATGCTTTCGAGGCCTTTGAGCAATTGTACTAGCAGTGGCTTCGGTATTTTCACGATGAGGCATACACACATTGCCAGCCAGAGGATAAGCAGGAATAGCAGCATTTGGAACATGAACTACTTCTATGGGTTGCGTGAAGCTTTGATGATCAGCATTATGAAGATATATTGGCTCCTTGGCAGGCTCGGGGTAGATGGCTTCAACTGACAGATCAACCTCAGGCAGAAAGACAAGATGGTTGCGTGCTGAAGGCTGATAGTTGACAGAAGAATGGAGTTTGATCTGGCGCATTACCCATGGAGCATAAAACTTCATGCCAAACAGATCAATTCCTGATGCAGCAAGTTGTCTGATGAAGAAATCCTGGGAGTTGAATCTGATGCCATTGGCAATGTAGAAGACCAAAGTCTTCATGGTGCCTTCAAGTTTGGCTTCAGACGAATGTCCCTTGATAGGCCATAGAGTATGCCTAAATATATGATAGACTGTGCGGGGTAAGTACTTGAGGTCCTTGACGAAGAATTCCTTGGGATATTCTGCATCTTGAGGTAATGGCTTCATCATGCTGAGCATTTGACTCATATTGGGTTCAGGCCTCTGAAATATACTCTGCAGTTCTTCTCTATGACACTAACAACTAGGCTCATACAATTCACCTGGAGTGGGCAGGGAGGTAAGCTCGATGATGTCTTGAGATTTAGCTTCATGGTGCACATATCCTATCATCCACTCGAGGATCCATGTCTTCGGATCCCTGTTGTAGCCACAAATGTGAAGAGTAGCATAGAACTGCAGCAGAAGCTCTTCAGTCCAGTGCTCTTTGGCAATGACAAATTGCAGAAGACCAGCATCCTGAAAACAGTCCAGAGCTTCTTCAAGACAGGGGAGCCCAGCAATAGCTTCACAATCAAGACACATGTGAGGAAAGATTCACTCTTGATTGTAGAGGACACAGGAGTAATAGCTGCGCTGTTGACGGCTCTAGAAGCGATCCAAAGAGATCTTTGGCTTCGAGTATGGATTCTTGTCACTGTCAAAGAAGGTATTGTGTGCTCTGAAGCTGTTGACACTGAAAGATCCTGGCGATGTAGCAGCACTTGGAAGCCTTGGCAGTCTGGGCTTTGGCTTCTGAACCTGTGGTCGCTGCTCCACATGATAGTCATATTGTGGACCGGGAGCAGTGGGAGGAACCATGATTGGCCAACGAACAGTGACCAACTCCCCATCACGATTGTAAGTCGTTTCCATAGTGTGAGGCCTTGCGGGAGGAATAGCGCCGTCAGTGGGGACCGGCGTCACAGAAGCTTCAGGATTCACATTGACTTCAGGCACAACATTAGCTTCAGGCTCCACATGATCTTCAGCCAAGACAGGGTCATTGGCTTCAGCAGTATTTGTGGCAGCCTCATTGTTCTCAACCTCCATTTGGTCAACGACCGGAGGGTCTTGCACAATCACATTATCCTCGAGAATGACTTGATCTAGGGCATGGGGTGTGGCAACTCTCTCTTCTCTTCTTTCTTCTTATTCTTCTTCATCGGCTGATGCAGCCAGAATGTCTTCAGCAACTTTGGCTTCAGACACTGGAACCGTAACAGAAGGATTCTCTTCAGGGAACACTTGATGTGCCACTGAGATGGATTGTTGTGAATGTTCTTCTGGGATGGTTGACATGGAGACAGATGGCCTGAGACCTTTGCGAAGCCGTTGGAACACGGGCGACGCCTTTGGTGATGGAGTGGTCTCCATGTAGTTGTCGTCACTCAATACTGGATTGGTGACTTGCGCTGGTGGAGTGCGGGGTGTCTCATCATGAACTGGGGTTTCTTCTTGTGGGCGCTCAGCCCATGAATCATCTTGAGTGATTGGCGTCAATGGACGACCAATGATGATGTATTCACTGCTCGTTGGAGCAGGCGATGATACCAACTGATGCTCGAGTTGAGGAAGGACTTCACCATCAACAACATTGTCTTCATGACCAATGTCTTCAGCTGCGTTGGGGTCAACAGCTGGAACTTGTTCTTCTACATGAGCCTCTATGGAAGCAGGCTGGTGGATCACAACACATCATTCTTGATTTGTGGCAGCAGGAGGAGCAACTGAGATGGGTTCAACAATTAGAGGCTGAGAGGCTGCAGCACGCTCTTTCCTTGAAGACTTAGTTTCCTTAGTCTTCAACTTCTTCTTGGAAGGGGCATCATCAGATGCGTCCTTGTGCTTGCGCTTCTTGGCTTCAGCTTCAACTGCCCTTGTTTTCTTTAGCTCTGAAGCTCCCGAGGGGACCTTAGGCTTCGAACCTGTCATGCTGCCAGGGGAGACAATGCAAGGTTCTTCCTGCCTTGGTGCAGTTTGGGTCACAACAGGCTTCTTTTGTTTGGCAGCCATCCTGGGATTGATGCCAGGGTGCCCAAGAGCTTTGCGCTTCCCAGCTTCATTGTGAGCTTGAACGCATTTCTGAGCGAAATACTTCATGCGCTCTCGTGAGCCTTTAGCTTCAGTGCGCTTCTTGTGAAACTCCTCCTTGAGGTCATGCAACATCTTCTTGAATATTTGAACATCTACCACACTGAGCTTGGCCATGTTCTTCTTGAAGTGAGCCTTCTCATAATCAATTTTGTTCTTCAGCTCAACAATCTTCTGAGCCAGGGCAACTCAGTGGCAATGGCTCCATGGAAGGTGACACTGATGTCCACGGGAAGCTGAAGATCACCAATACTAATGCGCTGGTCGTCGAACCACTCATCAATGAAATTATTCAGAATATCAACATCAAAGAGGAGCAGATCGTTGAAGATTTCTGCCTCTTGCTTGCTCTTGATGAGCATCTCCAGGGAATCATCGCCAAGATCTTCATTGCTGGACAGATCAATGGCTTCATGTTCATTGCGCAGAATAGCAAACGGAGTCAGGGGTTGCCAGAGGCCTTCTTGGGCAATGGCTTCTTAGTCCTCTTGGACACGCGAGATAAGTCTTTAGACTGCACACTGGATTCAGGCGGTGCAGTCTTTAGAGTCTTCCTTGTTGAAGCTTTTGGGTGAATACGATGGCTTTGAAGCTTTTGCCTTCTTCTTCTTCTTCATCTCCTTTGGAGGTGAGGGAGCATCTTCAGTCAGCTTCACCATCAGATTGCTCCACAGCTGCTCTCTGAGCAGCAATGTGAGACAGAAGCCATCAAAAATGGCGAAGGGGCCAATTCTGTTCTCATTAGCTTCACGAGTCCCACCAGAGGGGCCAGGGTTGAAGTTGAGGCCAAAATCCTTTTTGTTCTTCTCAGCAGAATCTTTAGCAAACTTGTAGTTGCGCTTAAAAAGATTGTCTTCACGACACCATAACAGAGAAGATGGGTCGGCATTTTCAGGCAGTGGTCCGCTGACCATGCAAGGATAGAATTTTTGCTCAATGGCTTCAGCCTTGCTCTTTGGCACAAAGGAGCGGTATAGACAGTCAACCCATGGGCGCTTGATGGCATTCTTTTCAGCATATTCAGGCGTGACAAACCTGTACTTGAACCATTGCTCAGCCCAATATCTTTGGATCCACTAAATCTGGTTCTTGCGCTGGTTGTAGTTTTCTTCAAGATCTGACTTGTATAGCTCATACAGATCAGGAGGCAGATCGAGTGCAGTGTTGCCACGACGTTGCCTGCCACCCTTGCGTGCAGACTTCTATGAATCCATAATATTCAGATTGATTGGCTTCAACACAGTGAATGGCTTTCTGCTGGTCGGACAAGAACTGGCTTCAGGTGATTCAATGTGACGCTGTAAGTATTCTACAAATGAATGCAGACTATGAGAACCAAGGAATTCTCCCACAGACATGTACCTGTGACAGCATTAGAGATGCGAGGGAAGGGGAAGAGGTCATATGCATTCTCAGAAGATTTTGAAGATAAATTAGTTTAGAAGACATTGACCTCATAGTGCGAAGACATTCACTTATTTGGAGAGAGTTGGTTCCAGATTTGTATGAATCCATGAATAAGTACAGGTGAGGAATCTAACTAATTATGAAGCATAAGTGAATATACTTGGCATGATATGAGATGCAGAAGAGAACAAATCCAGATTTGGAAGTGAAGAAACCACTTTTGGTTGAAGTGGATGGATTTAACAGATCAAAAAGGCAGTAAAAATAAGATTTAATTACCACGGACAAACTGCTAGACGAGGTTGGAAAAGAGGCTGAGCAGTTCAATCTCCCGCGCCCTAACTTGGCAGCGGAAGACACCTATGGCAGCGGCGGAGAGAACGAGGTCCGCGACTGACGTGAGGACGACGTCGAAGAAGTCGTGGCAGCTAAGCGCTCTGTCTCCGGCATCGACATGAGCTAGTGGAGGCGCTAGGGTTTGTGCGAGGTGGCAAGGAGGAAGAACAGATATTGACCGCACGGGTGAGTATTTATAATAAGGAGGGGGCGGCGTAGCGCAATTACGCAGGTGTGTAAGTGCATCTAGTGCCACCACTAGTTGGTTTTGGAGTATTGACGGCAAACTTGGTTGAGGGACTAATGTGTTTGTGAGAATTGCAGGATAACACATGTAGTAGTGCCATATTGATTCGGTTTACCTACCAGAGATGACCCCTAAAAATGTGTGAAGACATTGAAGACAATGGTGGTCTGTGAAGATATTCACATTGAAGACTATGACGAGAGAAGACATTGCATGAAGACTATGGAGTGCGAAGACATTGTTTCGTAGTTTCCTTTTCTTCTTTGTTGAGTCATAGGAACCGCTGTACAGTTAAGTGGGGTCCAAGTGAACAAAGTCAAAGTGACTAAAGTGATGCTCAACCAAATCCTATCTTATCCAGAGCTGGATGAGTCAGCTTTGCTTGTAGCCCAAGCTAAGCTTCCGTGTGTGTTTGAAATCTGACCGTTGGACACGTGTCAGTTCCTTAGTGACCCAGGGTCATTTTGGACAAATCAGGTCGGGTTGCCTCCTGGCTATAAATAGCCCACCCCCTACACCATAAGTTGGTGGCTGCTCAGATTTAGTGCACGGCTTTTGTCGTATGAGAGCAACCCACCTCCGAAGCATTTGAGAGAGTAATCCTTGCGAGGACAAAGCCCAAAACACCCAGAGCCAAAGAGTGTTAGGAATCACTAAAGTCTTTCTATCCGCGTGATCTGTAGACTTATTACACTTGAGGACTGTGAATCCTCCAGCCGGTTAGGCATCACGTTCTGAGCATCCAAGAGCCATTGTGGATTACCCGTGAACGAAGTTTGTGAAGGTTTTGAAGTCTCCCTTGAAGACTTACCGGAGTTATTGGGCGAGGACTAAGTGTTCTTAGCTCAAGGGGAATAAGGTGAAGACGCGGTCTTCTGAGTTGAATCTCGGCCTCCCTAACCAGACGTACAGTTGTCACAACAACTGGAACTGGTCCACCAAATCCCTTGTCCTCTCCGAGCCACTGGTTGTATCCTTCCCCTCGCTCTTTACTTCAGTTTGTCTTCGTGAAGTCTTTGCCCATTTGCCTGATCTGATTGACTTCACTGTGTGAAGACTGTTTACTGTTTGTCTTCATACTATCTTCCACCCTGATCCATACTACCTAGCTGCCAATATTCTTCGTGCTTTCACTACATTGCTTACTTGACTATGGCTTGTCTAGTGTAGTCTACCTTCCATTGTATATCAATAGGTTCATTTCTATTGTTTGTCTTCAAGGAACCCATGTTTTGTTGAATTTCATAAAAATCACCTATTCACACCCCCCCTCTAGGTGAATACTAGCACTTTCAATTGGTATCAGAGCAAGGTGCTCCCTTGTTCTGTGTGATTCGGTTTAACCACCTAGAGTTTAGCTATGTCGACTGCGGGGATAATCAAGGACTCTGCTACGTGCCCTATCTTTGATGGCACTGATTACCCCTACTGGAAGAATAAGATGCGTATGCATCTTGAATCCATTGATGTCGATCTCTGGTATGTCATCAAGAATGGCGTTCCCAAGATCGGTGAAGGTGTTACTCTTGCTAATGTCAAGAAGTTCATCTAATTGGACTCAACTGCCAAGAATATCATCTGTGGTCATCTGACCAAAGGGCGGTATGGTCGTGTGAGTGCTCTGGACACTACGAAGCTAGTCTGGGACTGGCTCTCCAAGGTCAACGAAGGCGTCTCAACACAGAGAGTTTCAAGGACCAGTGTTCTTCGCAATCTCTTCAACCGCTTCAAGAGAAATGACAATGAGAATGTCCAGCTCACATTTGATCGCCTCACTGATATCACAAATGAGCTTCATGCTCTTGGCGCCACTGTGATCACCAAGCATGAAATCGTGAAGACACTGCTGAGATCACTTGGCGGCTCATTTGACACCCTGGCCCTAATGATTCAAGAACGTCCTGACTACAAGACTCTCGATCCGTCTGACATACTTGAGAGGCTCAACACACATGAGTTCCAGCTATCTGAGAAAAGAGATATATATGGTCCCAACTATGGCTGAACTCGCGCTTTGAAGGAAAAGGTTGTTTCCTCATCTGAAGAAGAATCTGACTGCAGTTCTGGTGATCCTGAAGATATGGTAAAGGAGCTTGCTATGCTAGTGAAGAAGTTCAGAAGTTCTCCAAGAAGAAAGATTTCAGAAAGTCTTCAAGATCCAGCTCTAGAAATGATGAAGCTTCATCACGTGATCCCAAGAAGAGAACCTGCCACAAGTGCAAGAAACCTGGTCACTATATCTCTGAATGTCCACAGTGGGACAATGATACAAAGAAGAAGAAGAAGAAGAGCAAGGAATATGATTCTGATGACAAGAAGAACAAGAAATCCTCAAAGTCTTCTTCCAAGTCTTTGTCAAAGTCTTCATCACACAAGAAGAGCTCATCAAGCAAGGGTCATGCTTTTGTTGGCAAGGAAATGGATTCAGAGGAGGAGTCTGCATCTAAGGAGGCTGAGGAGGAGTCTGAAGACGAATCTGATTCTGGAGTAGCAAGCCTGGCTCTAGCTTCTGCATATGTCACCAAGTCCATCTTCAACACTGAAGACAATGGCCTCGTCAACAATGCTGATGCCAAGAATGAGGATGACTCTGCTCCCACCTTCTGCTTCATGGCACATGGTGCCAAGGTAAACTCACGCGATGCTTACTTTCAAACATCAAGTGAAGATGACTCTGAATGTGAATCTAAACCTAGCTACAAAACACTTGCTAAAATTGCAACTGAACGACAGAATGCTATGGAACATATACAAAAGTTGTTAGACAAAAGTGATGACCTGTTGAACGTGGAAATGACCCGAACTTAGTCCTTAATTGAAGACAATAAAAAATCTTCATGGTAGGTACGAGGAACTTGAAATTCGTCATGAAACACTCTCAACTTCTCATGAAAAGCTCTCCTATGATTATCTTCAAACGAAGCAAGAGCTTGAGAAATTGAGATTGGCTCATGAAGATCTTCAAAAGGAGAACGAGTCACTCCGCGCTCAAGAGATCAGTTCCGGTCAGGAAGGATTTGTACCACCATGTCTAAAATGTCTTGAGCGTGATAATGATGTCTCTGTTGCTGAATGTTCAACTGCTGCTACTGCTGCAATATCTTCAACTGCTAATGTGGTAACTAACCCCTCTGCTGAGGATACCACTACTATTGCTGATGAGAATGCTAGGTTGAAGACATTACTTGAGACAGGAATGTACAGAAGTCTCAAAGGGCATCAGACACTATGTGATGTCCTCAACAAGCAGATTCTGAACCAAAACCCTAGGAAAGAGGGTGTTGGGTTCGAGAGGAAAATGACTGTTGATGGTTCTTATTGGATGCTTGAGCAGTACCCCAAAACCACATGGGTTGCTGCTAAGGGACCTTCAGTGGACCCATCTACCTTATCTAGCGTGCTAACCCAATTATCATTGGTGAATCCTTTGATGGAAACTATAAACTGTTCAGGAATTAGAATAGTGAAGTATTTGCCAGGTACATTGGTACTAACTGCAAGAATGGACCGCCTCTTAAGAAGATCTGGGTACCCAAAAGTTGTCTTGAAAGTCCTGCTGTGAATGTCATCATGACACAACCGGGGAAGAAGACAAATCTCGGATCAAAGGCTTCATATGGTCCAAACGCTTCATACAGACAGAGGACTCACTTGATCACCCTAACACCAATGTTTTGCAGGGAAACCATACTTAGTCTTTTGAATATGAGCGTGTTTCATCAAACCGCTATATTCATAAGACCAAGAACTTTTCTACTTATTCTTATGAGTATTATTCACCTCCTGCAAGGCTATTTGCTAGGGCTCCAAAGCCGAAGTTCTCAAATGCTGCACTTAGGCTCATTGTGTCTAAGCCACCCCTGAAGATGTGGGTGGTTAAGAGAACTTAACTCTCTTTTGTAGGGAACGGTCTCCAGCCAGAAATCAAAGGCATCTGGTGCATATGCCGGGGACCTTAAACATCTTGTGGGATGCAAGATAAAATATCCAAATGGTCTTACTATGTATTTCACCCTAGGATTCCTTGACAATCATCCTATTTATCCTAACCAAGATCTAAACTTTCATGTTCCGCTAGTTCGTCAAATGTTTCTGCTTCACAACTCTCCTGGTGAAGCCGATCCCCCAAATTGTACTGTAGGGTATGACACCAAAGGCTTCAGAATGGATTATGGGTAGTGGCTGCACCAACCATATGACTAGTGATCAAAGTCTTCTGATAGATTCAACTCTATGCCTGTCTGGCAAAAGTCACATCACATTTGCTGACACTGGTAAAAGCAAGGTATTGGGTCTGGGTAGAGTTGCAATCTCAAAGGATCAGCACATGGATAAAGTGATGCTTGTTGAATACCTTGTGTTGGTGTCAAAACCGGCGGATCTCGGGTAGGGGGTCCCAAGCAGTGCGTCTTAGGATCAATGGTAACAGGAGGCAAGGGACACAATGTTTACCCAGGTTCGGGCCCTCTCGATGGAGGTAAAACCCTACTCCTGCTTGATTAATATTGATGATATGGGTAGTACAAGAGTTGATCTACCACGAGATCAGAGAGGCTAAACCCTAGAAGCTAGCCTATAGTATGATAGTTGTTGTATATGTCTATCGACTAGCCTGGCCCCGGTTTATATAATGCACCAGAGGCCTAGGATAACAAGAGTCCTAGCTGAATATGCCGGTGGGGGAGGAGTCCTTGTCTTGATTGCCAAGTCTTGTGGATTCTTCCTCGTATGCAGCAGTTGTCCGGACTAGCCCATGAGTATACGGCCATGGGGGTCCTCGGCCCAATCCAACTGATCGGGAGACGACGCGTTGAGTACCCCCTAGTCCAGGATACCATCAGTAGCCCCCTGAAGCGGTCTTCAAGTTAGGGACGCTCCTCGATTCTTCCGAACTGTTCTTCATCTTCGGTTGTCAGTCTTGAAAACTGGTTCAAGAAATCTTCTCATCTTCTATCTTGAGTATCGCCGAAATGCATTCGACGAGTTTACACGTCGGGTATCCGAGGAGCCCCTTTAAGTTTCCGGCCTTTATCAATGCCTTGTTATTTTTATGCCACACCTCGTGTTCGGAGTTGTTCCCGGGAGGCAGTGTCCTCTTGCGTCCGAGCTCTAACGCTGGACTGCATTCAAGGTATCTCTTAAAGCCGAGCACCAATGCCGGACTGCTTCCCGGATCTAACGCCGGAATGTATCCGAGATCCAACACCGGACTATGTATCCGAGCTCCAACGCCGGACTGTATCCGAGCTCCAACGCCGGACTATGTATCCGAGCTCCAACGTCGGACTTTATCCGAGGTGTCGTAAATCACCTTGGTTCAAAGAAGTTTGAAGGAGTTTAGCCGAGCTTAATGCCGGAAATGCCCTCTATGGAGCCAGCCACTAGCGCCCGAGCTTTATGCCGGACTGCTTCCGAGGTGGTGCACCTCCCCAAATGTGGGTCGATTTTTGTCAATATTTTTGATTGGTGCAATTTATTCTCTGCCGAGACACATAGCCAGTAGCCCTCAAGGTGGGTATCGGTCTAAAACCCTAGATGCACATGAAGGATGACATAAGACTGCTGATCCCCATAGCCGCTGAGACTCAGGTTGATTTGCAAAATCGGTCTGAGGATCAAGTCCTAGCTCGGCAGAATACTTTGGGACACAAAAAGCGGCGTGCTCAGTCCTTGAGACTCAGGTTGGGTGCGGCCAACCAACCTGAGGATCAAAATTTCCTCGGAATCTGTATTGCACTTAAAATTTTCTGCATAGAACAAGCAATGCAGTAGCCCCCGAGACAATGGTCGGGTGGCAACACCAGATCAGGGGATCGATGTGCCCCTTTAATATTTGTAAATAATAAGCCCGAAGCCCAGTAGCCCCCGAGCCTTAATGCGGGCACGGGAGGCCGAATTAAGGATCGATATCCATAGTAAAATCACAAATTATGTGTAATGACTCTATGTATCCAAGTACTTTACGTCATTAATGCTCGGATCCGCACTGTACAAAACTTTGTTGACCGACCATCGGCTTCCACCTCCTCGGCCAATAGCCGAGGAGTGTTTGTCCTACTTTACAAAGCCTTTATGAGGGCAAAGATTTACAACAAACAAGGCAATCTGGCCATACGGTTTTATAAACAAAGGTACACGGAGAGACATGTTATATTACTGTTTAACAGAAGAAATGTCTTCCAAAGAAAATAGTCCCGCTATTAGTTCCTTTCTTTGGGTTGTCATGGTAAGCATGATCATGAAACCTCAGCTCCAATGTAAGAGCCAAATATCGAGGATTTAGTTTGGGAGGCCAGTTAATAGCCCCCGGTAGTGTTCGGCGACAGTCGAGGTTAAGCCGTAAACACTTCGGCCATTGTTATGAATGGCCCATCGTTTAACGCCATCATCGGATCGCCGACCAGTTTACGCTTATTGTGACAGTCAGTTTTCGGCTTTCTCCACTAGGTGCTTAACCATGTGAGCTGGAAGCACAATCGCAGTGGTTCTCCTTTTGCACACCTAGCCGAACAAAGTGGAACATAGGAGGCAAGCACAGGAGCCGGGCAACCCAACTATTGACCGAAGACACAATTCGAAACCGATGCATATATAGCAATATCCGAGAATGTTTTTGCCGAATCTCTAAAGGTGTCCGGCGTTGCACTGCGAGACTTGTGCTGAAAACACACAAATAGTTTAAAAGTACCATGGGCTCGAAAAGCCAAAAAACTTATTCAAAAGGTTAATGTCCGAACTAGATCAAGTGTTCGGTGCCAATCCAAAAATTGGACTTTAGAAAAAAAAGGTGCTTATGTCGTGCTTTGGCATGACACATCCTATCTCAAAACTTCAAGTGGGTCAGCCTACGGCTTCAACCTCCTATCCCGAAGGCAGAGTACTTCTTACTAGGCCAGTTTAGCAAACTAAACTCTAGCGGCTTTGAGAGAGAAATTAGGCTCCCCGGCTAGTGACCGCACACTTGTGTCGAAAAAAAGGAGTGATAAATAAAAATAAAAACTTTGCAACGACTAAGAAGAAAAACACTTATCATAAAACGGCTCATATAAATTTAAGAGCCCCCAAGTGACTTGGGTAAAAGAATGATTGCATGTACCGAAGTACTTATATCATATCTATGTTCAACCGAACTTTAAACGTGTCTTAACCGACCGTCGGCTTCTCCCTCTTCGGTCAAGGACCAAAAAGTGTTATGTACTCCATCTGTCGAGAATATCGACGGTGTTTCCAATAACCAGGCAATCAGGCCATAAGGCTATAACAGACAAAGCGCGCTCAGGGAACTTATGCTATATTACTACGAAGAGTAAGAAGCATCTTCGAAGAAAATAGTACCCCCACCGATACCTTTCTTCGGTGCTCATTGTTATTATGAGACTTGTGCAATAGATTTTTTGTACTCATGAGTTCCGTTGTGTGCCGACCATGATTGAAAACAATAAGAGCGCTAACTTTCGGCTTCACTCAGTCTGAGGTCCGGCTCGGGTGACCCGATCGTGACAATCGCAGAGGTGCTCCCTTTACTCCCTAGACGAACAATCGGGAACGTAGGGGTAAGCACAGGAGCCAGGCAACCCAGCTTGCAAATCGCTTAAGTCAATATGGTGCATATTTTGGCGTAATACACGAACAAGGAATGAAGCCGTACAAGTATAACCATATGCAAGAGGAAAAAGCTTCATGAAGGAAGCCCCCAAGTAAACGGGGTATTTGAATTTGCGCGTCACAAACAAAGTTTGGACAAGGAAATTTTTACAAGAAACCTTTTTCCAAAAAAGTATAATGCTTGGCCGAGCTGAACACAAGTTAAAAATTTAAAACTTTGAGCATGAAGACAACTTAGCTGGTTAATGTGTTCGGTATTGATGACACGGTCCGAGCTTGATGCGGGACAAGGTTCCATCCCCGAGCCGGTCCCGAGGTGGCGGAGCAAAGAGCTCGGCACTCTGAAGTGGTGGCATAGCACGGTCAATGCAGGACGGCAGGGTGATGCCGAAGTCCCCGACATGGGGTAATGAAGTGTTGACGAAGCCCCCCGTCCAGCCGAGGTGACGCCAAAGGATATAGTCCGGCTGGATCATTTTCCTGTGCACAAAAAATAGTGCAAACCGGAGATAAGAGTAATAATAATAATAATAATAATAATAGAAAAAAAATTCGTTGCATAACAAAAAAATTATGCAAAGTGAGTAATAAAAGAAATATGGCTTGGTGCCGAAGTCAATGTCGATGCAGGGCGGCGGCATGATGCGATAAAGGCATGGCAAGGCCTGAATTCACAGGTCGGCCTCGTCCTAACGAGCAGGAAAATAGTTCTCTTCGTCCCTCTCCCTTGGTACCAACGATGCTGCCAACATAACTGGCCGGTTATTCTCTAACATGTCTTACTTGCATGATCATGCAAGACATCACCACCTTCCTGCTTTTTAACCCACATGGTGGGCCCATAACCCACAGTTCCACAGGATCGAAACCTAACTCTCCTGTACACCCCCTGTTCCCAAGGTTGTTCCTCGCGCGTGGCCTCGTATGTAATTCACGAGCCACCTTCAGGTCTGATATCGGACACAATACTTATTCCCGTTGCTTTGACCCTTTCACGCCCTATAACAGGCATCGAACGATTGCCTGCCCGCTCAAAACTTCCTAGGATACCTCCTTACTTTGCTCTCGATATTTACTTAAGTTTCAATTCGAGAGTTACCTTCCGCCACCTTCCTCGATGTTGTTGACCTGATAGTCAACCTTGCTGAGGTCCGTTCTCCCAGAATGCCCACCCTTTATTCCTTCGTAAGTACGATGGAGTTCCTGAAGAAAGGACACCGACTTCATCATGATGACCTGAAGCAGAGAAATGAAGACATCAATGTATTGGACCGGCCTCTTCGAGAAGAGCAAGCCAGCATGAGAAGACCCGCTAGATTCGTTACCAAACCTTCTCCCCTTTTACTACCTCTTAAATCTCGGGACAAGATTTCTTGCAGTGGAGGAGAATTGTGACGCCCGGGTAATTAGGCTACAGTAATCCCATGTTAACGATGCCATGTCACCTCGGTTACTATTGCTAACCTCACGATAGAATGAAACCTATTCGAATTCAAACTCAAAATCAATCAAACAATAAAAGTTTTCGAATATTAAAACTAAAATGTTCGGAGTGATCCAACTAATGCATAAGTAATTATGGTGGAGAACCCTCACCTTTCTGAAATGGTTAGATACTAAAAAAAAGAATAAAACCATTCCAAAGCAATTATTTAAATGATTTTAAATATTAAACAAATATTAAATTAGTCTATTTGACCACCAAACTTCTTATGGTAGAGGGTGGTTCTGAAACCTTATTTTAGGAGCTAAGGTTATATTTTATAAAACTGTAAATAAGAGAAAACAGCAAAGGAAAAACAGGAAACAAAAGAGAAATATATAAAAGAGAGAGAGAGAACCGCTGGCCAACTGGGCCAAACGGCCCAGCCGACCAGCCACTAACCCAACCAGCCGCAGCCTCCACCGACCGCCGTCACCACCCTCCGCCGGCGCCGCCCTTCGCCGGCGCCGTTCGCTGCCGGCTCCCCCTTGCTCCACCTACCGCGGACGATGCCACGCTGGCCGCGCCCGCTGGAGCCCCGTCCAGCCTCGCCTCGCTATCGGGCAGGGCTGTGGCTTCGCCTGCCTGCCCGTATGCCCACAAGGCCCCCTGTGCCTATGACGCGTGGGGCCCACCGCTGGAACGTTTAAAAAAATAAATAAAAATAAATACATTAAAATAATAATAAATAGATAATTAATTAGTTAATTAATGAATTAGTTAACTTAATTAATTCTGTTAGATTAACCTAATCACTGGTTAGAACTAATTAACCTTGATTAGTTAATTGTTAATAAACAGTCAATGACAGTGGGACCCACACGCCAGTTTGACCAGGTCAACTGACTAGTTGACCGTTGACATCACTCTGACATCATGCTGACGTCATAACTACATTTTCTAATTTAATTAATTCTGTTAATTCTAGAAAATGATTAAATCCTTTTAAAATTAATATAAAATATACCGTAGCTCAGATGAAAATACTTTGTACATGAAAGTTGCTCAGAACGACGAGACGAATCCGGATACGCAGCCCGTTCGTCTGCCACACATCCCTAACCTATCGAACTCGCAACTTTCCTCCTCCGTTTCATCTGTCCAAAAATGCGAAACATCGGGGATACTTTCCCGGATGTTTCCCCCCTTCACCGGTATCACCTACTACTGCTTTAGGGCACACCGAACACCGCGTATTGTCTTGTTACGCTTTGTGATGCTTTGATTGCTCTGTTATTTATTGTGTTCCCTCTCCGTTACTTCTTTTTGATAGACCCCGAGACGGCCGGCGACCCCCCAGTTCGACTACGGTGTTGGTGACTCGTCCTTCTTGCCAGAGCAACCAGGCAAGCCCCCCCCTTGATCACCAGATATTGCCTATTCTCCTCTATACTACTTGCATTAGAGTAGTGTATCATGTTACTGCTTTCCGTTAATAATATTCTGATGCATAGCCTGACATTGTTGCTACATCTGTTGATACCTTACCTGCAATCCTAAATACTTAGTATAGGATGCTAGTTTATCATCATTGGCCCTACATTCTTGCCAGTCTGCCTTGCTATACTATTGGGCCGTGATCACTCGGGAGGTGATCACGGGTATATACTATACATACATACATACTATACAGATGGTGACTAAAGTCGGGTCAGCTCGATGAGTACCCGCAAGTGATTCTGATGAGGGGGCTGAAAGGACAGGTGGCTCCATCCCGGTAGAGGTGGGCCTGGGTTCCTGACGGCCCCCGACTGTTACTCTGTGGCGGAGCGACAGGGCAGGTTGAGACCACCTAGGAGATAGGTGGGCCTGGCCCTGTTCGGCGTTCGCGGATACTTAACACGCTTAACGAGATCTTGGTATTTGATCTGAGTCTGGCCACTGGCCTATACGCACTAACCAACTACGCGGGAACAGTTATGGGCACTCGACGTCGTGGTATCAGCCGAAGCCTTCGTGACGTCAGCGACTGAGCGGCGTGCGCCGGGTTGGACTGCGTTAACGCAACTTCCTTTGTAATGGAGGTTGCTAGGTCTGCTCTCCGGCCGCCCACACAACGTGCAGGTGTGCAATGGGCGATGGGCCCGACCCCTGCGCGCATAGGATTTAGACCGGCGTGCTGACCTCTCTGTTGTGCCTAGGTGGGGCTGCGACGTGTTGATCTTCCGAGGCCGGGCATGACCCAGGAAAGTGTGTCCGGCCAAATGGGATCGAGCGTGTTGGGTTATGTGGTGCACCCCTGCAGGGAAGTTAATCTATTCGAATAGCCGTGATCTTCGGTAACAGGACGACTTGGAGTTGTACCTTGACCTTATGACAACTAGAACCGGATACTTAATAAAACACACCCTTCCAAGTGCCAGATACAACCCGGTGATCGCTCTCTAACAGGGCGACGAGGAGAGGATCGCCGGGTAGGATTATGCTATGCGGTGCTACTGGAGATGCTACTTGGAGATGCTACTTGGAGGACTTCAATCTACTCTCTTCTACATGCTGCAAGACGGAGGCTGCCAGAAGCGTAGTCTTCGATAGGACTAGCTATCCCCCTCTTATTCTGGCATTCTGCAGTTCATTCCACTAATATGGCCTCCTTACACATATACCCATGCATATGTAGTGTAGTTCCTTGCTTGCGAGTACTTTGGATGAGTACTCACGGTTGCTTTCTCCCCCCTTTTCCCCCCTTTCCTTTCTTTCTGGTTGTCGCAACCAGATGCTGGAGTCCAGGAGCCAGGCGCCACGTTCGGCGATGATTCCTACTACCTGGAGGTGCCTACTACTACGTGCAGCCCGCTGACGACGACCAGGAGTAGTTAGGAGGATCCCAGGCAGGAGGCCTGCGCCTCTTTCGATCTATATCCCAGTTTGTGCTAGCCTTCTTAAGGCAAACTTGTTTAACTTCTGTCTGTACTCAGATATTGTTGCTTCCGCGGACTCGTCTATGATCGAGCACTTGTATTCGAGCCCTCGAGGCCCCTGGCTTGTATTATGATGCTTGTATGACTTATTTATGTTTTAGAGTTGTGTTGTGATATCTTCCCGTGAGTCCCTGATCTTGATCGTACACGTTTGCATGCATGATTAGTGTACGATTGAATCGGGGGCGTCACTAGTTGGTATCAGAGCCGACTGCCTGTAGGAATTCCCCTTCCACACTCCTTGGCCAAAGTTGAGTCTAGAGTTTACAAAACTTTTACTAACATGGTTGTGCGGCCCATGGGCCCATGTCGCCATCGGGTGGTACTAGGATCTTTTAGTCCTCGACCTTTACTCTGGGATTCTGAACTCTCTTCTATTCGGGTTAAACGATTTTTACTAAAATCTGACTTTAGGTTCTCGAAAATACTTTCTCCCAGAGAGCCCCTTCAGCCCAGGTGATCGCCGGCTGCACCAGAAGATTTCGAAGATACTCTCCGATTTTTCTCTCAAGACCTTGTGCCCGTTGCTTTTGCAATTCCCTTCCACCGAAATATCTCTATGGATAAATACTTACATCTGTCGTGCTTACTTTTATTCCCAGTCGATCTTGTTATTACAAGATACCCCGAGAATATTTTGTGCCTACTGTCTTGCAGTTCTTTGCCACATGAATACCCCTTTTAAATAAATCCTCGCACTTGTCGAGTATCCGCTCATCCCCAGTTGTTCGTGTGTTTCACAAAAGTCTTCAAAATACTATCCGATCTTCCGAAAATCCTCTGGAGCCTTTGGCTCTTGAAATTCTTGCTTGCTTGCATTATGGTTAATCCCATAAGTCTCGTAGTCTTATTGACATTCCTTGTCATTATCATTTTTAGTCCGTTGACTCAATATGATTGCGAATACACGCAATCATCATTGATCCTTATAAATTACCTTTCCGGCTGAGCTTCCATTCTTTTAACTGGAATTGGTTCTCGACCAATCCAATTGTCGTTGATTGTACCCTAAGGCTATTCAACTTATCCATCCCTAATCAGAGCATTGCTCCTGATCCCTTGATTTGGAAATCATAATTCCTTTGCATTTGACAATTGAGTTAGTCAGTTGTTTCGATAATCTGATCTCCTTGCATTCTTCTTCCTCTAGTTGAGTACCGATGCTCACGTTAGATCCTTTGTTGGAATTTATCTGACAACGCCCTTCATATTCAATAACCTTGTGAGCCTTTCCTCTGATAAATAATGCCTTTGGTAAATTGTATCCTCTTCTTTCTCAACCATGCTCTGCCTTCGAGCTTGAGTTAATTACTTCTAAAGATTCTGGTATATGATTCTAAGATGCCCCGATGGGTTGAACCTATGCCTTCCTTAATATGTGTGAACTCGAAAGTTTTCACGAGTCGTATTCTTCTGGTATTTTGCCAGATAAAATTTCAACACTACAACTTCCTCGAAGGTGAGAAGTGAATGAAAGGTTATGCATTGGAGAAGTGGGAGTCGACCTTGAACTTTGTGTTCATGCCCATGGACACGATGTAGATCTTCTCATTAAAAGCTTCTCTTAAATTAATTATTCCCTTGGTATAAGTTCAACTTATATCTGGGATCTGGCCTTTTGCAATCGTGGTTCCGACCATATGTTCTTCCTTGATCCCACTTCTTGGGCAAGTTTAAGAACTTGTCCTTTGCAAAGCAGTACCCCAGTCCAACCTCTACGTTGGTCTGTCGTCGAGTATTACCCCTGGTATCTCGAGGATATCATGCCATTGCACTACATTACCCTGTCCTTTGATGGAGTACTACCTTTACCCTGTCTTTGTCACTTCATGCTTCTGGGTTGTTTGTTAACCGAGATAACCGGTAATTGAACCGATTCCGCATTCTGGTTCGATAACTCTAAGTAATCTTCGTTGCTTATGAGTTTAATAATCCTTCAAGTCATTCCTAGCCTGATCGGCTATATCATTATTGTGCTAAATTTTAACTGTGCTACCCGGTCCTTCTTTCCGGAGCACAATTTTCGACGTTGAGCTAACCTTACATCGATCTTCCTCCTCATATAACTTTGCCTTAAAAATAGCGAGCTTGATTTTGCGTTTCTGTCGTATCTGTGGATCAAATAATCTTTTGTTGCATCAGTCCTTTTGCTTGATGTAGTCGCTGTTCAATTGCTCCTTCGTTGATCCTCTCGACAACAAATTGTCGTGATCATCATCAACATTTTGACTCCTTCCAGGATATCAATGGAATTTTTAGTGATAAGTGCCATCCTCGTTCCTTGGTAATTTTAGTTACCATCAACAACATCCTTACCTTCCTTTCATCACAAACTTGTTCATGTTATGGATGCAACTTGCTATCCAGTCCGTATTATGATCTACCTTGAAGTATTACTGCCTTTTTGTCAAGGATGTTGTGAGAATTTCACCACCTCTTAAGAATTCTTGATACATGTGATCCTTCTTGCAATATCTGTTCATTCCTTGGTCCCCGTGTTGTTTCTAACCGGAGAACCGGCAGTTGAACTATGATGTGCGACGTCAAAACTTCTAGCAACCCTATTGCTTTGAAGTTAATGGTCGGCCGTTCATTCTTAGACTATTGATTATTGAATCACCATTCTGACAATGGTCGTGCAAGCCAACCCATATTTTGGGCGCACCTTTCAACTAATATTTAGATTGTGTATGTTTTCCTCGAGCATACATCATTATATCATTTGATCCAACAAATGTTATCTCCTTGTTCACATAATTGTGGAAATCCATCCTTTGGAAATCTCGATGATTTGCCGTTGATTCCATCAGCCACCTCCTTGACCTCTCCTTGGGTTAATGATGAACTCTTGTTAACGGAAATCACTTCATAGTTCATTTCCCGAGAATCTTACAGTGTCATACCGTCAATTTGTGTTGCACCTTTCTTCTCAGGCATCCTGAGCCTGAGGTATCCTGACACCAATCATATCTGAATCTCCATCAGATATGATGGTTGGGACATATTTACAAGAGTTATAACGCTAGTCTTCATAAGACCCGGTAAGGTGATGTCATTCCTAGCACCCCTGGCCGGAGGACCTATTGTTATAGTTGTTCCTTTTTGGCAAGGTTAACCATTCTTCCATGAGGGAATTGTAAGACTTATTCTATAAGTTATTCCTGATGAATCCTTTGAGTATCCTAGTCTGACCTTTGCTTGAAGACCATGTCAATGCTATCTCGAAGCATGTCTGTGGTACTCCGTTCATCAACAAGAACATTTGAAGCACAATACTAAATTCTCTTTATCAATTATCCAAACACCGTTGTATGGGTAACGTCATGAAATTCATCTCCCTTTACCTCAATGGTTCTCTACTTTCTATCCTGTCATGGATATCATGCCCCGCTTGTCCTTGGGAAGGATATACCCCTAAAATATGAGTGTATGCACATCTTCCTCCCCATTGCTTTGATTAAACCTGGTAATCACCTTTCCTTTCCATTGGTTTGCTTAACCCTTCTTGTAATCTATAGTATATAAGCAGTAGTATTCTTATGCTTCTGTAAAACACCTTGGTGTACAACCGTGTCAGTAAGACCCTGTTGCTTTTGTTGATAGCTTTTCGGTAGCCATCGATGGACGAGAACTTTGCCTATTGGTCCGCCTCGTCCTAACGAGCAGGAAAATAGTTCTCTTCGTCCCCCGCCCTTGGTACCAACGATGCTGCCAACATAACTGGCCGGTTATTATCTGAAATGTCTTACTTGCATGATCATGCAAGACATCACCACCTTCCTGCTTTTTAACCCACATGGTGGGCCCATAACCCACAGTTCCACAGGATCGAAACCTAACTCTCCTGTACACCCCCTGTTCCCAAGGTTGTTCCTCGCGCGTGGCCTCGTATGTAATTCACGAGCCACCTTCAGGCCTGATATCGGACACAATACTTATTCCCGTTGCTTTGACCCTTTCACGCCCTATAACAGGCATCGAACGATTGCCTGCCCGCTCAAAACTTCCTAGGATACCTCCTTACTTTGCTCTCGATATTTACTTAAGTTTCGATTCGAGAGTTACTTTCCGCCACCTTCCTCGATGTTGTTGACCCGATAGTCAACCTTGCCGAGGTCCGTTCTCCCAGAATGCCCACCCTTTATTCTTTCGTAAGTACGATGGAGTTCCTGAAGAAAGGACGCCGACTTCATCATGATGACCTGAAGCAGAGAAATGAAGACATCAATGTATTGGACCGGCCTCTTCGAGAAGAGCAAGCCAGCATGAGAAGACCCGCTAGATTCATTACCAAACCTTCTCCCCTTTCACTACCTCTTAAATCTCGGGACGAGATTTCTTGCAGTGGAGGAGAATTGTGACGCCCGGGTAATTAGGCTACAGTAATCCCATGTTAACGATGCCATGTCACCTCGGTTACTATTGCTAACCTCGCGATAGATCGAAACCTATTCGAATACAAACTCAAAATCAATCAAACAATAAAAGTTTTCGAATATTAAAACTAAAATGTTCGGAGTGATCCAACTAATGCATAAGTAATTATGGTGGAGAACCCTCACCTTTCTGAAATGGTTAGATACTAAAAAAAGAATAAAACCATTCCAAAGCAATTATTTAAATGATTTTAAATATTAAACAAATATTAAATTAGTTTATTTGACCACCAAACTTGTTATGGTAGAGGGTGGTTCTGAAACCTTATTTTAGGAGCTAAGTTTATATTTTATAAAACTGTAAATAAGAGAAAACAGCAAAGGAAAAAAGGAAACAAAAAAGAAATATATAAAAGAGAGAGAGAGAGAACCCCTGGCCAACTGGGCCAAACGGCCCAGCCGACCAGCCACTAACCCAACCAGCCCACCCCACTCCTCTCCATAACCCCCCTGGGGAAAATCCTAGCCCAACCGAACCCCACTTCCCCCCACGAACCCGTCTCCCCTCACTCCCTTGTCTACCTCCCAGCGCCGCCTCCCGCACACACACGACACACACACGTAGATGTGCAGAGGAGGGGCGCCCCTGTTCGATCCCCTTCTCTCTACGCGCACTGCGCCCAAGGACCGCCGCCTCCGCCCTGCAGCTCCTCCAGCGTCGCTCCACCGAGCCCCTCCGCCGGACCCCCCTCGTTCTGATCTGGATCGGAACCGGAGCTGATCCCTGATGCCTCACCGGACTGCTTCCTCGCCGGATCACCTCCCCTGCGTCTCCTCGTCCCCGTCCGCCTCCTCGACCCCCTGCTGCCCGTACCCTACGCCCCCGCAGTGAGGCCTCGTCCTCCCCCTTCCTTGCCTCTGCTCGAGGTTTAACGCGAGTACGTGCACCACCGCGTCGGCCATGCCGTCACCCCCCCGGTCGGCTTCGGCCGCGCCTCCACCAGTCGACGCAGCACACCGGCCTCTGCGGCCCCCGGCCCCTCCCTCCACTCGCGCCCGCCTAGCCTTCCGTGCGTGCTCGCTGGAGCCGCAGCCTCCACCGACCGCCGTCACCACCCTCCGCCGGCGCCGCCCTTTGCCGGCGCCGTTCGCTGCCGGCTCCCCCTCGCTCCACCTACCGCGGCCGATGCCGTGCTGGCCGCGCCCGCTGGAGCCCTGTCCAGCCTCGCCTCGCTATCGGGCAGGGCTATGGCTTCGCCTGCCTGCCCGTATGGCCACAAGGCCCCCTATGCCTATGACGCGTGGGGCCCACCCCTGGAACGTTTAAAAAAAATACATTAAAAATAATAATAAATAGATAATTAATTAGTTAATTAATGAATTAGTTAACTTAACTAAATCTGTTAGATTAACCTAATCACTGGTTAGAACTAATTAACCTTGATTAGTTAATTGTTAATAAACAGTCAATGACAGTGGGACCCACACGCCAGTTTGACCAGGTCAACTGACTAGTTGACCGCTGACATCACTCTGACATCATAGCTACATTTTCTAATTTAATTAATTCTGTTAATTCTAGAAAATGATTAAATCCTTTTAAAATTAATATAAAATATACCATAGCTCAGATGAAAATACTTTGTACATGAAAGTTGCTCAGAACGACGAGACAAATCCGAATACGCAGCCCGTTTGTCTGCCACACATCCCTAACCTATCGAACTCGCAACTTTCCTCCTCCGGTTCATCTGTCCGAAAATGCAAAACACCGGGGATACTTTCCCGGATGTTTCCCCCCTTCACCGGTATCACCTACTACCGCGTTAGGGCACACCGAACACCGCGTATTGTCTTGTTACGCTTTGTGATGCTTTGATTGCTCTGTTATTTATTGTGTTCCCTCTCCGTTACTTCTTTCCGATAGACCCCGAGACGGCCGGCGACCCCCCAGTTCGACTACGGTGTTGGTGACTCGTCCTTCTTGCCAGAGCAACCAGGCAAGCCCCCCCCCCTTGATCACCAGATATCGCCTATTCTTCTCTATACTGCTTGCATTAGAGTAGTGTAGCATGTTACTGCTTTCCATTAATCCTATTCTGATGCATAGCCTGACATTGTTGCTACATCTGTTGATACCTTACCTGCAATCATAAATACTTAGTATAGGATGCTAGTTTATCATCATTGGTCCTACATTCTTGTCAGTATGCCTTGCTATACTATTGGGCCGTGATCACTCGGGAGGTGATCACGGGTATATACTATACATACATACATACTATACAGATGGTGACTAAAGTCGGGTCAGCTCGATGAGTACCCGCAAGTGATTCTGATGAGGGGGCTGAAAGGATAGGTGGCTCCATCCCGGTAGAGGTGGGCCTGGGTTCTCGACGGCCCCCAACTGTTACTTTGTGGCGGAGCGACAGGGCAGGTTGAGACCACCTAGGAGACAGGTGAGCCTGGCCCTGTTCGGCGTTCGCGGATACTTAACACGCTTAACGAGATCTTGGTATTTGATCTGAGTCTGGCCACTGGCCTATACGCACTAACCAACTACGCGGGAACAGTTATGGGCACTCGACGTCGTGGTATCAGCCGAAGCCTTCGTGACGTCAGCGACTGAGCGGCGCGCGCCGGGTTGGACTGCGTTAACGCAACTTCCTTTGTAATGGAGGTTGCTAGGTCTGCTCTCCGGCCGCCCACGCAATGTGCAGGTGTGCAATGGGCGATGGGCCCAGACCCCTGCGCGCATAGGATTTAGACCGGCGTGCTGACCTCTCTGTTGTGCCTAGGTGGGGCTGCGATGTGTTGATCTTCCAAGGCCGGGCATGACCCAGGAAAGTGTGTCCGGCCAAATGGGATCGAGCGTGTTGGGTTATGTGGTGCACCCCTGCAGGGAAGTTAATCTATTTGAATAGCCATGATCTTCGGTAACAGGACGACTTGGAGTTGTACCTTGACCTTATGACAACTAGAACCGGATACTTAATAAAACACACCCTTCCAAGTGCCAGATACAACCCGGTGATCGCTCTCTAATAGGGCGACAAGGAGAGGATCGCCGGGTAGGATTATGCTATGCGATGCTACTGGAGATGCTACTTGGAGATGCTACTTGGAGGACTTCAATCTACTCTCTTCTACATGCTGCAAGACGGAGGCTGCCAGAAGCGTAGTCTTCGATAGGACTAGCTATCCCCCTCTTATTTTGGCATTCTGCAGTTCAGTCCACTGATATGGCCTCCTTACACATATACCCATGCATATGTAGTGTAGTTCCTTGCTTGCGAGTACTTTGGATGAGTACTCACGGTTGCTTTCTCCCCCCTTTTCCCCCCTTTCCTTTCTTTCTGGTTGTCGCAACCAGATGCTGGAGTCCAGGAGCTAGGCACCACCTTCGACGATGATTCCTACTACCTGGAGGTGCCTACTACTACGTGCAGCCCGCTGACGACGACCAGGAGTAGTTAGGAGGATCCCAGGCAGGAGGCTTGCACCTCTTTCGATCTGTATCCCAGTTTGTGCTAGCCTTCTTAAGGCAAACTTGTTTAACTTATGTCTGTACTCAGATATTGTTGCTTCCGCTGACTCGTCTATGATCGAGCACTTGTATTCGAGCCCTCGAGGCCCCTGGCTTGTATTATGATGCTTGTATGACTTATTTATGTTTTAGAGTTGTGTTGTGATATCTTCCCGTGAGTCCCTGATCTTGACCGTACACGTTTGCGTGCATGATTAGTGTACGATTGAATCGGGGGCATCACAAGTTAATAGCCCCCAGTAGTGTTCGGCGACAGTCGAGGTTAAGCCGTAAACACTTCGGCCATTGTTATGAATGGCCCGTCGTTTAATGCCGTCATCGGATCGCCGACCAGTTTACGCTTATTGTGACAGTCAGTTTTCGGCTTTCTCCACTAGGTGCTTAACCATGTGAGCTGGAAGCACAATCGCAGTGGTTCTCCTTTTGCACACCTAGCCGAACAAAGCGGAACATAGGAGGCAAGCGCAGGAGCCGGGCAACCCAACTATTGACCGAAGACACAATTCGAAACCGATGCATATATAGCAATATCCGAGAATGTTTTTGCCGAATCTCTAAAGGTGTCCGGCGATGCACTGCGAGACTTGTGCTGAAAACACACAAATAGTTTAAAAGTGCCATGGGCTCGAAAAGCCAAAAAACTTATTCAAAAGGTTTTGGAGTATTGACGACAAACCTGGGTGAGGGACTAATGTGTTTGTGAGAATTGTAGGATAACACAGGTAGTAGTCCCTCATTGATTCAGTTTACCTACCGAAGATGACCCCTAAAAATGTGTGAAGACATTGAAGACAATGGTGGTCTATGAAGATATTCATGTTGAAGACTATGACATGAGAAGACATCGCGTGAAGACTATGGAGCGCGAAGACTTAATTGTTTTGTTGTTTCCTTTTCTTCTTTGTTGAGTCATAGGAACCACCGCACTATTAAGTGGGGTCCAAGTGAATAAAGTCAGAGTGACTGAAGTGATGCTCAACCAAATCCTATGTCTTCGAGCGAAGACAATGAGATCAAATATTATCCAGAGTTGGATGAGTCAGATTTACTTGTAGCCCAAGTCAAGCTGCCGCGTGTGTTTGAAATCTGACCGTTGGGACACGTGTCAGTTCCTTAGTGACCTAGGGTCATTTCGGACAAATCAGGCCAGGTTGCCCAGTGGCTATAAATAGCCCACCCCCTACACCATAAAAAGGTGGCTGCTCCGAGTTAGTGCATGACTTTTGTCGTTTGAGAGCAACCCACCTCCGAAGCTTTTGAGAGAGAATCCTTGCGAGGACAAAGCCCAAACCACCCAGAGCCCAAGAGTGTTTGGCACCACTGAAGTCTTTCTGTCCGAGTGATCTGAAGACTTGTTACACTTTAGGACTGTGAATCCTCCAGCTGGTTAGGCGTCGTGTTCTGAGCATCCGAGAGTCATTGTGGATTGCTGGTGAACGAAGTCTGTGAAGGTTTGGAAGTCTACCTTGAAGACTTACCAGAGTGATGGGCGGGGACTAGGTGTCCTTAGATCAAGGTGAATAAGGTGAAGACGCGGTCTTCTGAGTTGAATCTCAGCCTCCCTAACTAGACGTACAGTTGTCACAACAACTGGAACTGGCCGAACAAATCTCTGTCTCCTCCAAGCTACTGGTTCTATCTCTCACTTCTCCTTACTTACAGTTTGTCTTTGTGAAGTCATTTCTTGCTTGCATTATCTGTTTGACTTCATTGTGTGACTACTTGGTCTGATTGGCTTCATACTATCTTCCATCCTGATCCTTACTACCTAGCTGCTGATAGTCTTCGTGCTTTCACTTAATTGAATACTTGACTATGGCTTGCCTAGTGTAGTCTACCTTCTGCTGCATACGAATAGTATCATTTCTATTGTTTGTCTTCGAAACTCCCATGTCATCCACATAGATTTGGCACACAAACAGTTCACCGTCGTATGATTTCGTGAAGAGTGTTGGATCTAGTGAACCACGTTTGAAGCCTTTGCTCTTCAATAAGTCTTCGAGTGTGTCATACCAAGTGCGAGGAGCTTGTTTGAGGCCATATAGTGCCTTGTTGAGCCTGTACACCATATCAGGATGTTTTGGATCTTCAAAGTCGGGTGGTTGTGCAACATACACTTCTTCTTCAATCTTGCCATTGAGAAAGGCACTCTTCACATCCATTTGATACAGAAGAATACTGTGATGGTTGGCATATGCAAGCAGTATGCGAATGGCTTCAAGTCTTGCCACAGGAGCAAATGTTTCATCAAAGTCAATCCCTTAAACTTGAGTGTAGCCTTGAGCAACCAGACGAACCTTGTTTCTGACAACTTGACCATGTTCATCTTGTTTGTTGCGATAGACCCATTTGGTGCCAATGATATTATGCTTGCGAGGATCAGGACGCTTGACTAGTTCCCAGACATTGTTCAGCTCGAACTGATGAAGCTCTTCTTGCATGGCTTGAATCCATTCAGGTTCCAAGAAGGCTTCATCAACTTTCTTGGGTTCAGATATTGAGACAAATGCAAAGTGCCCACAGAAATTTGCCAGTTGTGTTGCTCTTGAACGACTGAGTGGACCAGGTGCATTGATGCTGTCAATGATCTTCTCAATCTGTACTTCATTTGCAACACGCTGATGTACTCGACAAAGATTTTGCCCTTGCAGATCATCGTATTCAGCTTCAACATTAACTTCAAGCTGAGCATTGTCGTCAGGTTGACTTGGTGCAATGATGAGTTCATCATCAGCCTGAGGTTCGGACGGTATGATCTCTCTAGTACACATGAGATTGATAGATTCACTAGGAGGAACTTCATCTAGCACATTTGGCAGGTGCTCTCTTTGCGAGCCGTTAGTCTCATCGAACCGCACATCCACAGTTTCAACCACTTTATAGTAAAAGTGGTTGAAGACTCTGTAGGAGTGCGAGTCCTTTTCGTAACCAAGCATAAAACCTTCATGTTCTTTTGGTGCAAATTTTGAAGTGTGATGTGGATCCTTGATCTAGCACCTAGCACCAAATACTCTAAATTAACTGACGTTTGGCTTCTTACCAGTTAGCAGCTCATATGATGTTTTCCTCAGAAGCTTGTGAAGATAAACTCGGTTCATGATGCGGCATGCAGTGTCAATGGCTTCAGGCCAGAACTTTCTTGGAGTCCTGTACTCAGCCAGCATCGTCTGAGCCATCTCGATGAGGGTTCTGTTTTTGTGATCCACGATGCCATTCTGTTGAAGTGTGTAGGGAGCTGAAAACTCATGGTAAGTGTCGAGGCCGGTGTTCTTGAATTTTTTGTCGTTATCACTTCTGATGTGCTTGATCTTGACACCATAGTTCGTCATGGCACGATTGGCGAAGCGTCTGAAGACATCCTGGACTTCATTCTTATAGAGTATTATATGCACCCAGGTATATCTTGAGTAAACATCAACAATAACAAAACCATAGAGACAAGCAGTGGTAGTAAGAGTAGAGTAATGAGTAGGGCCGAATAAGTCCATATGAAGCATCTTGAAGGGTTGAGATATTGTCATGATTGTCTTCGAGGGATGCTTGGCCCTAGTCATTTTCCCAGCTTCACAGGCACCACACAAATGGTCTTTCTTGAACTTGACGTCTTCGATGCCCATGATGTGCTTCCTCTTTGAGAGAGTGTACAAGTTCCTCATGCTCGCATGTCCTAGCTGTCGGTGTCAAAACCGGTGGATCTCGGGTAGGGGGTCCCGATCTGTGCGTCTTAGGCTGATGGTAACAGGAAGCAAGGGACACAATGTTTACCCAGGTTCGGGTCCTCTCGATGGAGGTAAAACCCTACTTCCTACTTGATTAGTATTGAAGATATGAGTAGTACTAGAGTAGATCTACCACGAGATCATAGAGGCTAAACCCTAGAAGCTAGCCTATGATGGTATGATTGTAATTGTGATCGGCCTTCTAAGGACCATCATCTCCGGTTTATATAGATACCGGAGAGGGCTAGGGTTTACATGGAGTCGGTTACAAGGAAGGAAATATAATATCCGGATCGCCAAGCTTGTCTTCCACGCAAAGGAGAGTCCCATCCGGACACGAGCCGAAGTCTTGAGTCTTGTATCTTCATGCTTCAATAGTCCGGACGATGTATATAGTCCGGCTGTCCGGATACCCCCTAATCCAGGACTCCCTCAGTAGCCCCTGAACCAGGCTTCAATGACGATGAGTCCGGCGCGCAGTCTTGTCTTCGGCATTGCAAGGCGGGTTCCTCCTTCTGAATATTCCAAGGTTATTATCGAACACGTAGACTGCGTCTGGATCTGCAAAATGATCTTCACATACCACCATAGAGAGAATGATACTTCAGCTGGCAACTTTTTAGACGACATGACATGCCATTACGGTTAGGTCATTATTCGAACCATTTTTCCACAACCAGCCACAGTGGGTATTGCGAGGCGGTTTCCTTGACACGTCTTGTCAAAGCAGAGATCGTGTCCCCTTATCACGGGATTCTCATCAATACGGGTATGGGTAATCCCACCCTGCCATCAATCATGGCGCTTGGGAAGTAAGCGATTCTCAACGGGCTAGTGGGGAGGTGCACCACTTTCGTGGCCTCTATAAAGGGATAAGAGTTCCCCATTTTTACCCACGCCTTCTTCCTCCTTTGCCCACTCTTGCCCCCTCGAGCTCCAGCACCCGAGTCCAAATCTTGTCCGCACAGCTAGACATGTCTGGAGCAGGAGGCAAGTGGGTGGCCTCCACCGTGAAGGAGAAGCACATCGCAAATCTTCGGGCGGCCAGATACTTGGCCGCAGACATAGCGCACCAGCTACCGGATGACGGGCAGGTCACTCCAACTCCAGGACCCCACGAGAGGGTCGTGTTTCTCACCCACTTCGTCCGTGGACTGGGGTTTCCACTCCACCCCTTCGTCGGCAGACTCATGTTCTACTACGGGCTAGATTTCCATGATCTAGCCCCGAACTTTGTCCTCAACATCTCGGCGTTTATCGTCGTATGCGAGGCTTTCCTCCGCATCAAGCCTCATTTTGGCTTGTGGCTGCAAATCTTCTGCATGAAGCAGAAGATCGTGAGCGGCCAGCAAGCGGAGTGTGGAGGAGCCATGGTGGGCAAGATGCCCAATGTCACCTGTCTTGACGGATTCTTTGCGGAAAGCGTGAAGGGGTGGCTATCGGGGTGGTTCTACATCACCGAGTCGTGCGACGCCAACTGGGCGGTGGCCCCCGAGTTCCGATCCGGAACCCCCATGCGGCTCACCTCCTGGGAATAGAAGGGCCTGTCTTGGGGCGAATCTACAGAGCTGACCGGACTCATAAACTGCATCAAGGGCATGAAATACAAGAACATCAAGCTTGTCAACGTGATCCAGGTCATGCTCATTTGCCGGATTTTGCCGTGCCAAAGGAGAGCATTCAATCTATGGGAGTTCATCCCGGCCGAACACCAGACGCTTCAGAGGCTCTATGGCATGAAGCACAAAAATGCGTGGAAGCCGTTATTCAAGGCCTTCGAAGTACCTCCTCCCATATATGAGGACCATGGGCTCCACACCGCGCGGCCTCCTAGTCAGGTGAGTACTCAGGCTGCCACCGGATTCGGTTCTTCCCAATATATTCATGGGGGAGCCTTAAGTAATTGTGCATATTTATTCAGGATTATGTGGAGACAGCAGAGCAGATTGACTGTCCGGCTCCGCTGCCGAAAAGCCCAGCTAATGCTCTCCTGACGAAGATGCTAGTCCAGGCGCCCTACAAGGGGCCGGAGAAGAAGGCCGATAAGAAGGCCCCGGGGATCCGAAAGGGTCTCCGACGCAAGGTTGCGCCAGAATCCTCGTCCGAAGACGACGAGGCACACTCCTCCCCCGAAGGGGAAGAAGAAGAAGAGGAGGCCTCCCCATCCGGAAAGGACGAGGGGCCTGAGAGGGCGGACTAGGGGGCCAGGAGAGGCCCCCGGCGCAAGGCCGTCATACCCTTGTCGTTTGATGACAACGAGGCAGATTCCTCTCGCGGAGGCGGGAGGAACCAAGAAGAAATTCCACCTCCCCT
>NC_041381.1:602411317-602423729 GCF_002162155.2 Triticum dicoccoides | reverse complement strand
GGCGCCCCAAGGCGGCATTCTAGACGTCGGACATGCGGGGTTCAAGATCCCCACGGATCATGTTGATGAGTGCCGCGGTAAGCCGGACTCTCAGCCGAACACTGTTCCAGAGCCTTCAGTGGTTCCGGACTCAGGCGGGCAGCCCCTCATTAGGGAGGGAGGGCCGTCTGTGTCGAGGACTTCCGTTGCACTCGAGGCGCCGAATTGTCTGTTGGAAGTGCTTCACGGCGCTTCCATGGATGAAGAGCACCGTACTCTTATGAGTGCGGTGATTCAGAAGGTTTCGTCCGCCAAGAGCGGACTAACCGAAGCCTGCACCAGCCTCCTGTCAAGCTTTGAGGTAAGTAATAAAAATGTGTGAAATTATCACCTGATAGGTAGTAGCCCCTGATACTCTGTTTGGTGTTCGGAAGGAAAAACCAAACGGAGGGTCAATTATAATCCGTAGGAGTCTAACAATAAGTTTGAATGTGAATAAACAGGCTGTGTTGCTGGCCGCTGCTATCCGTACGGCCGAAATCGCCGGCTTAAAACAAGACTTGGAGCGGGCGCAGGGAGAGCTTGACCTCACAAGGAGGCAGCTCGAAGAGAGCAAAGGTGACTGATTCCCCTTTCTCATATAATGAAGGACAGGTAAAATTGGTTATTCTATCAACGAAGCATCGTGATTTGATAACAAAGGCCACCACCGAAGTGGCGTCTCTCAAGAAAGCGTTGTCCGAGGCCGAACACAAGGCGGCCTTGGAACGCAAAGAGCGCGAGAAGCAAGATGCCCGAGTGAGTGAGGTACAACAAGAGCTCCAAGAGCTCGGCAAAAAGTTTGAGTCCGTGGAGCATGATCTTAAGGCGAAAGAGGTCGAGCTTGCAAAGGCACTTGCAAATATAAAAGACGCCAAGGCCGAAGCCGAGAAGGCACAACAGGAAATCCAGGAGGCCAAAAACATAGCGGGGGTAAGAAATTCTTTATGTAAAGCAAACATGTGGAGGAGGCGTTTCTTTTACTTACCCGAATCCGAAGCTCTCCAGGGGCATTCGCAGATCTGCCACGCAGCGTATCAGATGCCGCAGAGTTCTACCGTGCTCAGGAGGGGAGCTCAACGGAGAAACTATTCTGGTCCCAATATGATGGGGCCCAACATCCAACGTCTCTGAGTGACCAACTGAAGCAGTTGGTCGAACTCCACAGGGCGGTCGAAGTGGCTATGAAGGATTTCATAGTCCGGATGTGGCCTGGTGAGCCCCTGCCCACTAGCTACTTCAGCCTGATCAAGCGGATGGTGAATGCCTATCCACGACTGGAAGTCATCAAGCGATCCGTTTGCATTGAGGGTGCCCGCCGGGCCTTTGCCCGTGCGAAGGTGCATTGGGGCAAGCTGGATGCGGAGAAGCTGGTGAAGGATGGGCCGTCGGAGGGCAAACCGCATCGCTATCCGGAGAAGTATTATGATGGCGTTATGAAGGGCGCTCGTCTTGTGGCCGATGAATGTACCAAGGACATAATTTTAGAATGAATTCACTTCTGTCATGTTTGTAATTCTAGGACGAAGTTACTTGCGCTATGTAGCGTTTTTGTTATTTAAAATATTACCTTCTGTGCGGCTGTTTATAAAATTCTGAAAGTAGGCCAGTCGTCGGCTTCTGCCCGCATGCAACTAGTACTGGGGTGTTCGTGGAAAACCTGGACACTCTTTATCCAAATGTTTGGTCCCTTAAGGAGGTGTCCGGCGCAGCGAACAAGGCAATCGGACTATGCGGCTTTATAATCTTCACTTAGCCATAGAAGTCTACAATTTTAAATTTCGGCGAAGCCCCTAGAATCCGGAAGGCCGAATTGAGGCGCTATATACGCCTAGACCGGACAAAGCCGAATTATCGCCTAAAGCGGAAAAATCTTTAAGGATTTTAAGACCTCTCGAATAGCGACCAGCTCTCGCCACATCATGCCGGTCAGTTTTCGGCTTTCTCTACTGAGGTGCTCGTCCGGAAGAACGGGGACACAACGCAGTAGTTCTCCCTACGCTACCTTAGCCGATATAACGAAATGTAAGGCACCAAAACAAGGGAGCCGGGCTATCCCAACTGTAGACCCAAGACATGATTCGGAGCTGATGCATATAATGCTATAAGTTCGGGGTGTCGCACTATCGAAAGTGTTCAGACTTGTCTTGCTGTATTATGGGGCGCAATAAGAAGCCCCTGGCAAACTGAACGTACCAAGGTGTACGGGTGCAATATCAAATAGACATTTATAAGAAAAAAATGCTCAAATAAGAATAATAAGCTGACGCTATATATGATCTCCCATTGACGAATAATATGTTTAAGTGTATGTTTACAATGAATGCATTAAGCGGAGATAAATAGGATTATTTGACATACCCTATCTGGGAGCACACTACGTACATATAGATAAAGCAGGTATAACGATCGTAAATAGATTCCACCTGGGTATTTCCTTCTATGCGAAAAGCCTGTTGCCTCCTTGGGTTTCTCTCCTATGGAAGTCCGTCAATCCGGCTCTTCTGAAGAGGCTGCACTAAAGCAATGTCCTGAAAGGTGAAAGGAAAGGTTATGAAGGTATGAGGTGGTGGTACCGCGTTGTTCACTGAGCCACTGCTTCGCCTCCGCATGTGCCCATGATATTTTGAGTGGGTAATTATGTACGCGTGGCACAAATGTTGCCTTGATGGGATTTGAGCGGAGGCCGGACTTCTAGTCACGCTCTTGGTGTGCCTGGTGATCCTGTTGCGGGGTGCTCCAAACTCGCTTGACGGTGCTTGAGGTTGTCGTCGCCGGATTGGTGGTTTGCCGGAGGAGGCCGCATTGTACTTCTACCGCGAGGGCTGCAGTGTGCTCTTCTATATGGAGAGAGCGGTCCATGTTACCATTGACTGTTATGACCCCGCGCGGGCCTGGCATCTTGAGCTTGAGGTATGCCAAGTGTGGTACCGCATTGAATCTAGCGAATGCGGTTCATCCGAGCGGTGTATGGTAACCTGTGCAGAAAGGGACGATATCGAAGATTAACTTCTCGCGTCAGAAGTTATCCGGAGATCCGAAGACCACTTCCAATGTTATAGAGCCCGTACAGCGGGCCTCTACTCGAGGAATTACACCTTTAAAGGTGGTTTTGGTAGGCTTAATCCTTGAAGGGTCGATGCCCATTTTGTGCACTGTGTCCTGATAGAGCAGGTTCAGGCTGCTGCCTCCGTCCATAAGGACTCTTGTGAGGTGAAATCCATCTATGATTGGGTCTAGAAACAATGCGACCGAGCCGCCGTGACGGATGCTAGTAGGATGATCCCTATGATCAAAGGTGATCGGACAAGCTGACCATGGATTGAGTTTGGGGACGACTGGCTCCATCTCGTAGACGTCCCGTAGTGCTCGCTTCCTTTCCCGCTTGGGGATGTGAGTGGCGTAGATCATGTTAACCGTTTTCACCTAGGGGGGAGGAATTTCTTCTGTCCCCCCGTGTTCGGACACCGGGGCTCATCGTCATCGTCGTTGTGAAGCCCCTTATCCTTGTTTTCGGAGTTTATTTCGCCGGCCTGTTTAAATACCCAACAATCTCTATTGGTGTGGTTGGCTGGCTTGTCCGGGGTGCCATGAATTTAGCACGAGGGCTCCAATATACAATATATACTGGACGGTCCCTAATTGTTTCTTTTGAATGGCTTCTTCCGCTGACCGGATTTGGATCTGCTGAATCCGGCATTAACTGCCGTGTCTTCGGTGTTGTCGCCGTTGTTCCGCCGCTTGTGTCTGTTGCGCCGTAGCTTGCCGTTATTGTCACGGACATCTGACGTGCCAAAATGTGGCGTAGTGCTGCTGCGAGCCAACCAGCTGTCCTCGCCCGCGCAAAAGCGGGTCATTAGTGTCGTGAGGGCTGCCATGGACTTGGGTTTCTCCTGGCCGAGGTGTCGGGCGAGCCACTCGTCGCGGATATTATGCTTGAAGGCTGCCAGGGCTTCGGCGTCTGGATAGTCAACTATTTGGTTCTTTTTAGTTAGGAACTATGTCCAGAATTTCCTGGCTGATTCTCCGGGCTGTTGAGTGATGTGGCTCAGGTCATCGGCATCCGGAGGTCGCACATATGTGCCTTGGAAGTTTTCAAGGAATGCGTCTTCCAGGTTTTCCCAACTGCGAATGGAATTTGCTGGCAGGCTGTTTAGCCAGTGCTGGGCGGGTCCTTTGAGCTTAAGGGGAAGATACTTGATGGCATGTAGATCATCTCCGCGGGCCATGTGGATGTGGAGAAGGAAGTCTTCAATCCATACCGTGGGGTCTGTTGTGCCATCTTATGATTCGATGTTTACGGGTTTGAACCCTTCTGGGAATTCATGATCCATCACTTCATCAGTGAAGCAGTGGGGGTGTGCGGTGCCTCTGTGCCAGGCTATGTCACGACGCAGTCCGGTCAAATCTGGCTGGTTGTGTTCGGGCCGGCCGGATTTACTGTTAGTGTATCCGGTATGACGGTCATCGTCATGTGCTGCAGCGTGCCCCCGTGATCCATAAATCGATCTTGGTTGTCCTGCGGTGCTATCCAATCTATCACGCAGGTCCTGAGTATTGCCCCGGGCTGTAGTAAACTGGCGTGGGGGTACACACTGGTATTTGGGCTGATATGCCATTTTATCCTGACCTCGAGGCGGCCGGTCAGCCATGTGGCGCTCGAGTCCATATTCCTCGGCTGCCAGGACTTCTGTCCATCTGTCTGTGAGCAGATCTTGATCAGCTTGAAGCTGCTGCTTCTTCTTCTTCAGGCTCTTCGCAGTGGCAATAAGCCGGCGCTTGAAGCGCTCCTGCTCCGCGGGGTCCTCAGGCACGCCAAACTCGTCGTCGCTGAGGCTAATCTCGTCTTCGGAGGGGGGCATGTAGTTTTCCTCCTCCGGATACCCGTCCATTGCCTGTTCATCTGGGCTGTCCTGCCCATCTTCCTGTTCAGCCTGCTCGAAGGCGGGCTGATCGGGGTTGTATTCATCTTCGGCACCGTCCGGATTGTTTTCGTCTCTGGTGCCGGTATTGCCTTGGCGGGGCTTGGAGCGGCGCTGGCAATGCCCATGTTTTGCTTTCTTCTTAGAGGGGTTATCCTCCATTGCCTCATCGCCATTTGTTTCTTTCTTCTTGGGGCTCCTGTGTGTCTCCTGCATCGTCGTCCATACCGTTGATGTCTTCATAGTCGAAGTCAAGCACGTCGATTAAATCATCGACCGTGGCAATGAAGTGGGTGGTGGGTGGGCAGCAAATTCCTTCATCACCTGCTTCCCACTCAAGCCGGACATAGTTCGGCCCAGAGCCTCCTGACAAAGAGAGAGACTTTAATGAGTTCAGCATGTCACCAAAGGGCGAGTGCTGAAAGATGTCCGCAGCGGTAAACTCCATTACCGGAGCCCAACCTGGATTGGCTGGCTCGGGGGCGTGCGGACCGGAACCGACAACCAGATGCGAGTCCGGGGGCCCGGGGTTACAGGCCTCCACAGAGATGAGACCTGTGTTCGGCTCCACCGCCGATGAGTATGCGGCCTGCGGGACGGGGTCCACCCCTCTGTCTTTACGCAACGCGACCTGCTCCGGATTTAGATCCGGGGCTACTGCGGGGCTGATATCCCGAGCATTGTCTCTGACAGCAGGTCTAGGCTGTGCATGTCGTGACTGTCCGGTGCTCCTGGCACAGGCCCGAATCCGTCGAAGATCAAGTCTTCGTGAATGTCCGCCGTGTAGTTCAAGTTTCCGAACTTGACCTGGTGGCCAGGGGCATAGATGTCAATCTGCTCCAGATGACCAAGCGAATTGGCCTGCAGTGCGAAGCCGCCGAACACAAAGATCTGTCCGGGGAGAAAAGTCTCCCCCTAGACGGTGTTGTTGGCGATTGAAGACGCCATCAAGCCTCAAAGCGACGACATAGAGGAACTCTCAATGAAAGCACCAATGTCGGTGTCAAAACCGGCGGATCTCGGGTAGGGGGTCCCGATCTATGCGTCTTAGGCTGATGGTAACAGGAAGCAAGGGACACAATGTTTACCCAGGTTTGGGCCCTCTCGATGGAGGTAAAACCCTACTTCCTGCTTGATTAATATTGAAAATATGAGTAGTACAAGAGTAGATCTACCACGAGATCGTAGAGGCTAAACCCTAGAAGCTAGCGTATGATGGTATGATTGTAATTGTGATCGGCCTTCTAAGGACCATCCTCTCCGGTTTATATAGACATCGGAGAGGGCTAGGGTTTACATGGGTCGATTACAAGGAAGGAAATATAATATCCGGATTGCCAAGCTTTTCTTCCACGCAAAGGAGAGTCCCACCCGGACACGGGCCAAAGTCTTGAGTCTTGTATCTTCACGCTTCAATAGTCCGGACAATGTATATAGTCCGGCTGTCCAGATACCCCCTAATCCAGGACTCCCTCACTAGCCTCCGATGCCAAAGCCAGCACTCTGAAGGTTTTGCTAGAAGACATGTGGCAAGATGTGGTCCTGCTGAGAAATCTACCATATACAGATCATCTTTTCAATACCCTTCAAAGACTAGAGATTTGTCAGATTCCATAAGGACAAGGCAACAATATTTTCCAAATATCACAATCATATTCAAATCACATAGCATTGATACAGACACTAAGTTGAAACCAAGGGATTCAACAAGCATCACTTTATCCATGTGCTGATCCTTTGAGATTGCAACTCTACCAAGACCCAATACCTTACTTTTACCAGTCTTAGAAAATGGGATATGACTCTTATCTGACGGTCAAAGAGTTGAATCCATCAGAAGACTTCGATCACCAGTCATGTGGTTGGTGCAGCCACTATCCATAATCCATTCTGAAGCTTGAGGTGTCATAGCCTACAGTACAGTTTGGGGGATAGGCTTCACCAAGAGAGTTGTGAAGCAGAAACATTTGACAAACAAGCGGAACATAGAAGTTCAGATCTTGGTTAGGATAGATAGGATGAGTTTCAAGGAATCCCGGGATGAAATACATAGTAAGACCATTTTGGCATTTTATCTTGCGCCCACAAGATGTTTAAGGTCCCCAGCATAAGCATCATACGCCTTTGATTTCTGGCTGGAGACCTTTCCCTGCAGAAGAGAGTTAAGTTTTCTTAACCACCCACATTTTTAGGGGTGGCTTAGAAGCAATGAGTCTAAGTGCAGCATATGAGAACTTCGGCTTTGAAGCCCTAGCAAATAGCCTTGTAGGAGGAGAATAATACTCATAGGAACAAGCAGAAAAGTTCTTATATTTATGAACATAGCGGTTTGATGAAACACACTCATATTCAAAGGTCTGAGTATGATTTCCCTGCAAAACATTGGCGTTAGGGTGACTCAGGTGAGTCCTCTGTTTGTATGAAGCCTTTGGACCATATGAAGCTTTTGATCTGTGGTTTGTCTTCTTCCCAAGTGGTGTCATAACGACATTCACGGAAAGACTCTCAAGACACCTTTTGGGCACCCAGATCTTCTTCAGAGGTGGTCCATTCCAGCAGTTAGTACCAATATACCTGGCAAACACTTCACCATTCTGATTCCTGAACAGTTTATAGTTTGCATCAAAGGATTCATCAATGATAATTGGGTTAGCACTAGTGAAGCCAGATAAGGTAGATGGATCTACTGAAGGTCCCTTAGCAGCAACCCATGTGGTTTTGGGGTACTGCTCAGGCATCCAGTAAGAACCATCAACATTCATTTTCCTCTAAAACCCAACACCCTCTTTCCTAGGGTTTCGGTTCAGAATCTGCTTTTTAAGGACATCACATAGTGTCTGATACCCTTTGAGACTTTTGTACATTCCTGTCTCAAGTAAAGACTTCAACCTTGCATTCTCATCAGCAATAGTAGTGGTATCCTCAGATGAGGGGTTAGCTACCACATCAGCAGTTGAAGATATTGCAACAGTAGTAGCAGTTGAACATTCAGCAATAGAGATAGCATTATCTCGCTAAATACATTTTAGACATGGTGGTTCAAATTCTTCCTGAGTGAAACTGATCTCTTGAGCGTGGAGTGACTCATTTTCCTTTTGAAGATCTTCATGAGCCGATCTCAATCTCCAAGATCCTGCTTCCTTTGAAGATAATCATAGGAAAGCTTTTCATGAGAGGTTTAGAGCGATTCATGATGACTTTCAAGTTCCTCATACTTAACATGAAGATTTTTTATGTCTTCAATTAAGGACTGAGATCGGGTCATTTCCACGTCCAACGGGTCATCGCTTTTGTCTAACAGCTTTTTAATATGTTCCATGGCATTTTGTTGTTCAGTTGCAATTTTAGCAAGTGTTTTGTAGCTAGGTTTAGAATCACATTCAGAGTCATCTTCACTTGATGTTTGAAAGTAAGCATCATGTGAGTTTACCTTGGCACCACGTGCCATGAAGTAGTACGTGGGGGTAGAGTCATCCTCATCCTTGGTGACGAGGCCATTGTCTTCAGTGTTGAAGATGGACTTGGCGACGTATGCAGAAACTAGAGCCAGGCTTGCCACTCCACAATCAGATTCCTCCTTGGACTCCACCTCTGCCTCCTCAAATGCAGACTCCTCCTCTGAATCCATCTCCTTGCCAACAAAAGCACGAGCTTTGTCAGATGAGCTCTTCTTGTGTGAAGAAGACTTTGACAAAGACTTGGAAGAAGACTTTGAGGATTTCTTCTTCTTCTTGTCATCAAAATTATAGTCCTTGCCCTTCTTCTTCTTCTTCTTCTTCTTCTTCTTCTTCTTCTTCTTCTTCTTCTTCTTCTTCTTCTTCTTCTTCTTCTTCTTCTTTGTCTCGTTGTCCCACTGTGGACACTCAGAGATGTTGTGACCAGGTTTCTTGTACTTGTGACAGGTTCTCTTCTTTTGATCACGAGAGGAAGCTTCATCATTCCTTGAGCTGGATATTGAAGACTTTTTGAAGTCTTTCTTCTTGGTGAACTTCTGGAACTTCTTCACGAGCATAGCAAGCTCCTTTCCAATGTCTTCGGGATCACCAGAACTGTAGTCAGATTCTTATTCAGATGAGGAGACGACATTTGCCTTCAAAGAGCTAGTGCGGCCATAGTTGGAACCATAGATATCTCTTTTCTTAGCAAGCTGGAACTCATGTGTGTTGAGCCTCTCAAGTATGTCAGACGGATCGAGAGTCTTGAAGTCAGGACGCTCTTGAATCATCAGGGCTAGGGTGTCAAATGAGCTGTCGAGAGATCTCAGTAGAGTCTTGACGATTTCATGCTTGGTGATCTCAGTGGCGCCGAGTGCATGAAGCTCATTGGTGATGTCAGTGAGGAGATCAAATGTGAGCTGGACATTCTCATTGTCATTTCTCTTGAAGCGGTTGAAGAGATTGTGAAGAACACTGATCCTTGAATCTCTCTGTGTTGAGACGCCTTCATTGACCTTGGAGAGCCAGTCCTAGACCAGCTATGCTGTTTCCAAAGCACTCACACGAACATACTTCCCCTTGGTCAGATGACCACAGATAATGTTCTTGGCAGTTGAGTCCAGTTGCACGAACTTCTTGACATCAGCAAGAGTGACACCTTCACCAGTCTTGGGAATGCCGTTCTTGATGACATACCAGAGATCAACATCAATGGCTTCAAGATGCATGCGGAGACTTTGATTATCCCTGCAGTCGACATAGCTAAACTCCGGGTGGTTAAACCAAATCACACAGAACAAGGGAGCACCTTGCTCTGATACCAATTGAAAGTGCTAGTATTCGACTAGAGGGGGTGAATAGGTGATTTTTACGAAAGTCTTCCAAACAGTGATGTTTCGAAGACAAACGATAGAAACAAATCTATTGATATGCAGTGGAAGGTAGACTACACTCGACAAGCCATAGTCAAGTAAGCAATGAAGTGAAAACAAAGACTATAAGCAGCTAGGTAGATTGGATCAGGATGGAAGATAGTATGAAGCCAAACAGACAATTGTCTTCACTCAATGAAGTCAAACATATAAGGTAAGTAGGCAAAGACTTCAGGAAGACAAACTGTAAGTAAAGCAAGAGAGGTAGGATAGAACCAGTTGCTCGGAGAGGACAAGGGATTTGTTCGACCAGTTCCATCTCTGGATAAGATTTGCTGTCATTGGCTTCGCTCGAAGACATAGGATTTGGTTGAGCATCACATCAGTCACTCTGACTTTGTTCACTTGGACCCCACTTAACAGTACGGTGGCCCCTATGACTCAACAAAGAAGAAAAGGAAACTACGAAACAACTATGTCTTCACACTCCATAGTCTTCGCGTGATGTCTTCTCATGTCATAGTCTTCAATGTGAATGTCTTAATAGACCACCATTGTCTTCAATGTCTTCACACATTTTTAGGGGTCATCTCTAGTAGGTAAACCGAATCAATATGAGACTACCACCAGTGTTATCCTGCAATTCTCACAAACACATTAGTCCCTCAACCAAGTTTATTGTCAAAACTCCCAAACCAACTAGGGGTGGCACTAGATGCACTTACCACATCAATGCACCTGGTACACTCACTCATTGAAGAGCAACACAACTAGCAAATTTCAGTGGGCACTTTGCATTTGTCTCTGTATTTGAACCCAAGAAAGTTGATGAATCCTTTATGGAACCTGAATGGATTCAAGCGATGCAAGAAGAGCTTCATCAGTTCGAGCTGAATAATGTATGGGAACTAGTCAAGTGTCCTCATCCTTGCAAGCACAATATAATTGGCACCAAATGGATCTATCGCAACAAACAAGATGAGCATGGTCAAGTTGTCAGAAACAAGGCTCGTCTAGTTGCTCAACGCAACACTCAAGTAGAAGGAATTGACTTCGATGAAACATTTGCTCATGTGGCAAGGCTTGAAGACATTAGCATACTGCTAGCCTATGCCAACCATCACAACATTCTTCTGTACCAAATGGATGTGAAGAGTGCCTTCCTCAATGGCAAGATTGAAGAAGAAGTGTATGTTTGCACAAACACCTGGGTTTGAAGATCCAAAACATCCTGATATGGTATACAAGCTCAACAAGGCACTGTATGGCCTCAAAATAGATCCTCGCGCTTGGTATGACACACTGAAAGACTTCCTGAAGAGCAAAGGCTTCAAACCTGGTTCTCTAGATCTGACGCTCTTCACGAAGACATATGGCGGTGAACTATTTGTTTGCCAAATCTACGTGGATGACATTATCTTTGGCTGCACTGACAAAAGATACAGTGATGAGTTTGGGCACATGATGAAAGAGCAATATCAGATGTCCATGATGGGTGAGCTGAAATTTTTCCTTGGTCTTCAAATCCGTTAGCAGAGCAATGGCATCTTCATATCACAAGAGAAATACCTCAAAGATTGCCTGAAGAATTTTGGAAAGCAAGACACAAAGGATACACGACGCTAATGCCAACCAAAAGTCATCTGAGCTCCGATGACAATGGTTAAGAATTCGATCAAAAGGTATACCGCTCCATGATTGGTTCTTTACTTTACTTATGTGCATCTAGGCTAGATATAATGCTTAGTGTTTTCATGTGTGCCCGATTCCAAGCGGCACCAAAGGAATCGCGTCACCTAGCGGTGAAGCAAATACTTTGATATTTAGCTTACACCCCAACGATAGGATTATGGTATCCAAAGGGCTCAACGTTCGATCTGATTGGATATTCCGATGTTGGTTATGCTGGTGACAAGGTTGATCGCAATTCCACTCCAGGAACATGTCACTTTCTCAGACGATCACTTGTCTGTTGGTCTTCAAAGAATCAGAACTATGTATCACTCTCCACTGTTGAATCTGAATACATTGTTGCTTGATCATGCTGTGCTCAACTTCTATGGATGAATCAAACTCTCAAGGACTATGGCATCAACACGAAGAATGTACCACTCTTCTGCGATAATGAAAGTGCTATCAAGCTTTCCAAGAATCCAGTTCGGCACTCGAAGACAAATCACATTCAGATCCGTCATCACTTTCTCAGAGATCATGTCAACAAAGAAGATATTGATATCATTCACGTCAACACTAAAGAGCAATTGGCAGATATATTCACAAAGCCCTTGGATGAGAAAAGGTTTTGCAGGTTGCGGTGTGAGCTAAATATCTTAGAATCCTCAAATGTCCTATAATTGGACACACATCCTAACGCTTATGGATGTTGACGACTTAGATGTGCAACACACGAAGTAACATATATCTTCAATCAATAAAGACTTACCCTCTGAGTGTGAATACGTTAATGTGGAATTTGACTTCGAAGTGCCACAATAATTCTATGCCATCTCTGGGTCTAATACTTCCTATACGGTGGGTAACGCCACCACCAAATTCTTATTCAAGTGTTTCTCTTGGCGTTATGTTTGCATAGTCTTCGCATTTGGTTGTCTTCAACATTGATTTGTCTTCACGATTTATCTTCGCAAAGTTGAGTTGGTCTTCA
>NC_041381.1:602406848-602411025 GCF_002162155.2 Triticum dicoccoides | reverse complement strand
TGTCCTCTACAACATTCACTTATATCTATGTCTTCATACTTGAATCTTTATTGATCTACGTGAATGTGATCGGACCCTAACCTATTATGTGCTTCTACCTCAACTCTATCTATCCAAATCATGTGCATTCTATGGAAAACTGTCAATTGTCTTCTTTGAGTCCTTGTCAGCAGAGGACAAACTGACAAACCTTTAAATCTGTTTTAACGATGTATCCTTATTGCCTGGAAACCGGAGAAGCTGGAACGACCACCCAACAATCTAGGCATGCGTGGGAACATAGAACAACTTTCAATGAGTTGCATGCGTGCCATGTGTCTCTCAGATGTGAACCGCCAGGGGCACCTGCATAATTGCGTTGTGCTGCCCTCCTTCTTCTTACAAATATTCACCCATGAAGTCAATATTTGTTCTTCCACCTCGCCACCTCACACAAACCCTAGTGCCTCCGCTAGCTCGCACCAACACCGGAGACGAAGCGCTTAGCTTCCGCGACTTCTTCGACGCTGTCATCACGCCGGCCGGGGACCTCGTCCTCTCTGCCACCGCCGTAGGTGTCTTCCGCCGCCAAGTTAGGGCGCGGGAGATTGAACTGCTCGGCCTCTTTTCAACCTCATCTAGCAGTTCATCCGTGGTAATTAAATCTTATTTTTACTGCATTTTTGATCCGTCAAATCCATCCACTTCAACCAAAAGTGGTTTCTTCACTTCCAAATCTGGAGGTATTCTCTTCTACACCTCATATCATGCCTAGTATATTCACATATACTTCATAACTAGTTAGATTCCTCACTTGTACTTATTCATGGATTCGTACAAATCTGGAACCAACTCTCTCCAAATAAGTGAATGTCTTTGCACTATGAGGTCAATGTCTTCTAAACCGATTTATCTTCAAAATCTTCTGAGAATGCATATGACCTCTTCCCCTTCCCTCGCATCTCTAATGCTGTCATAGGTACATGTCCATGGGAGAATCCCTTGGTTCTCACAGTCTTCATTCATTTGCAGAATTCCTACAGCGTCACATTGAATCACCTGAAGCCAGTTCTTGTTTGACCAGCAGACAAAAAGCCATTCACTGTGTTGTAGACAATTAGTCCGAATATCATGGCTTCAGAGAAGTCTGCACGCAAGGGTGGCAGGCAACGCCGAGGCAACACTGCACTAGATTTGCCTCCTGATCTATATGAAAAATAAAAGAGAGCCTCAGGAGAGTTACAACCAGTGCAAAATTCGGATTCCGTGGATCTGAAGATATTGGGCTGAGGAATGGTTCAAGTACAGGTTTGTGACACCTGAATATGCTGAAAAGAACGCCATCAAGTGCCCATGGGGAGACTGTCTGTACCGCGGCTTGGTGCGGAAGACTAAGGCTGAAGCTGTTGAACGGGAGTTTTATCCCTGTATGGTCAGAGGACCACAGCCTAAAAATGTCTACCCATCTTCTCTGCTATGGTGTCGCGAAGATAATCTCTTCAAGTGCAACTATCAGTTTGCAAAAGATTCAGCTGTCAAGAATCAAAAGGAATTTGGCCTCAACTTCAACCCTGGTCCCTCTGTCGGTGTCAAAACCGGCGGATCTCGGGTAGGGGGTCCCGAACTGTGCGTCTAAGGCTAATTGTAACAGGAGACTGGGGACATGATGTTTTACCCCGGTTCGAGCCCTCTCGATGGAGGTAATACCCTACTTCCTGCTTGATTGATCTTGATGATATGAGTATTACAAGAGTTGATCTACCACGAGATCGTAGAGGCTAAACCCTAGAAGCTAGCCTATGGTATGATTGTTGTTATCTCTACGGACTATAACCCTCCGGTTTATATAGACACCGGAGGGGGCTAGGGTTACACAGAGTCGGTTACAGAGAAGGAGATCTATCCTCCGAATCACCAAGCATGCCTTCCACGCAAAGGAGAGTCCCATCCGGACACGGGACGAAGTCTTCAATCTTGTATCTTCATAGTCCAACAGTCCGGCCAAAGTATATAGTCCGGCTGTCCGGATACCCCCTTATCCAGGACTCCCTCAGTAGCCCTTGAACACTTCAAGGTAAATTGCAAGGCGGGTTCCATCTCCGAATACTTCAAGGTAAATTTTGAACACTTAAGTCGTGTACGGCTCTGCAAGACAAATTTCACATACCATCGTAGAGAGCATAGTTTTTAACAAATCACGTCTACTGACAATTTTTGTAGAGTGATATCACGCCATGGTCCGGTTTTTATTTGAACCGTTTTCTCTAACCAGCAACTGCGCATATTGCGAGACGGTTTCCTTGGCACATCTTGTCGAAGCAGAGATCGTCTCCCCCTCATCGCGGGATTCTCATCAATACAGGTGTGGGTAACCCAACCGCACCACCAAATGTGGTGAGTGGGGAACGAGCAGGTTTCATTAGGCAAGCGGGGAGGCGCAAAGTTTTATTGCCTCTATAAAGAGGAAAGGCCTCTTCCTTTTCACCCACGCCTTCTCCTTCTGCTCGTCCATTCTCTTTCGCTTGAGACCTAACGCCCGAGCGTTCATCTTCTCCACCAACAAAGGTTCTCCAAAAATGTCTGGATCCGGAGCAGGAGGCAAGTGGATGGCCTCTACTATCCAGGGGAAGGATATCAAAAAGCTTCGGGAGGCCTGGTACCTGGCCCAGAAAATTGGCCACCGCCTTTCGGCGGCGGGAAAGATTGTCCCTACTCCGGAGTCCCATGAGAGGGTCGTGTTCCTCCCTCACTTTGTCCGCGGGCTCGGGTTTCCCCTTCACCCATTTGTTCGTGGCGTCATGTATTATTACTGGATCGATTTCCACGATCTATCCCCCAATTTGTTCCTTAACATCTCGACATTTATCATCGTGTGCGAGGCCTTTCTCCGCATCGCGCCACGCTTCGGCTTATGGCTGAAGATCTTCAATGTGAAGACCAAGGTGGTGAACGGCGAGCACGCCGAGTGCGGAGGTGCCATGGTGAGCAGGATGCCCAAGGTCACATGGCCGACAGGTACTTTCAATGATTCCGTCAAGGAGTGGGTGCAGCAGTGGTTCTATATCACTGAGCCGCACGACAAAAAGTGGACCGCTGCTCTTGAGTTCCGATCCGGAGCCCCTTTGCGGCTTACATCCTGGCCCAAGAAGGGCTTGAACTGGTCTTCATCCGACGAACTTTCGGTGATCTAGACACACGTCAAAGGGGTGGAAGACAAGACCATCAAGCTCGTTGACGTAGTCCAAGTGATGTTGGCACGCCTGGTCCTGCCCTGTCCGCACTGAGCCTGCAATTTGTGGGAGTATGACCCGGCCGAGCACCAGACCCTGCGAGAGCTCTACGACTCCTCACACAAGGACATCTGGAAGGTGCTTTTTAAGTCCGGCAAGCCATGGCCGGACTCCGCCGTGGACCGCGGGTACCAACTGTCCCGCCCCGCAAGTCCGGTAAGTAGTCATTATATTTTGTCCATCCATATGTTTTATTGTCATATCCCGGGGAAGATGCCTTAACGCGCTTCCCACAATTATCCTAGGGATGGACGAAGAAGGCGGGGCGGATACACTGTCCAGCCTCGTTGCAAGAAGAACCAGCTGGACCACTTCTCACAAAGATGTTGGTCCGGGCGCCTTACGAGGCGCCAAAGAAAGAGGCCCATAAAGAGGCCAATGAGACCAGGAGCGGCCTCCGTCGTCGTGATGCTTCAGACACAAAATTCGAAGACTCCAATACACATGTCTCCTCCGAAGAGGAAGAAAAGGAGGAAGAAGACGAGTCCTCATGGGGGGAGGAAAGAAAAGGACGGCCTCCTCATCTCTGGAGGCCGAATTGCCTAAGAGGGGAAACCCCTCCCCTTCCAGAGCCGTCCACCACGGCTACCGACAGTAGCCCAGAGTGGGATCCCAGGACTCAGCCCCTAGTGAACTCGTAAGTATACGTAATCAGAACATGCCTATGGGTCCAGGATCACTAAAGCATAATATTTAATTTACACCACACTTTTTGCAGTCCGGCAAGGTCTCGCGCCGAACAGTCCTCATCGGAGGATTCGTTGAGCTCAGATGCCCTAGAGAGCGAGACACCTCTGAGGGCCCCTTCCCCTAAGCCTGGTTGTGACACCGAGGTGTCGTCCCGAAAGGACCCGGACCAGGAGGGGCGTACCTCCGGGGCCGGACACGCGGGTGCGGCAGTTCCCGTG
>NC_041381.1:602367007-602406678 GCF_002162155.2 Triticum dicoccoides | reverse complement strand
CCTTAAGGCTCCGAGATCAGGCGGGCAGCCCCCCTTGACTGGAGGGGGCAATCCTGCTTCGCCTGCAACCTCTGTCCAACCAGAGGTGCAGTGCAACTTATCGACAGCGCTGAAGAGCGCTTCCATCGTCGATGAACATCGTGCCCTTATGGGCGTGGTGATTGAAAAGATTGAAAAGATTCAGGCCGCTGAGAGCAGACTGAATGAATCCTGCATCATCCCTATAAAAGGCTTGGAGGTACGTTTTTAGGAATTTTTAGCAGATTGTCATAGTATAGATAGTAGCCCCTGATACACTGTCCGGTGAAGAAGAGAACCGGACAGGGGATCAAATATCCGTCCGCAGGAGACTCAGCTAATGACATATGTCTCTTCCTTTATAAACATGCGTCTGCAGCGACTGCCGTCTCTCATACTACAGAAGTGTCCAGACTTAAACAGAGTCTGGAGCGGGTCGAAGAAGAACTTGGCCAAGTAAATAAGCAGTTGGAGGACAATCAAGGTATGTTGAAACCTTATTAAGTTTGGCACAAATAAGTAGTTGTGCCTAATGAAAGCATTTATATTGCGCGCTATAGGGGCGAATGCCGAAATTGAGGCGCTTAAGAAGGCTGTTGCCTTGGCCGAAAAGAAGGCAGCCGCAGAGCAGGCTCTCCACGAGAAGCACGAGGCCAGGGTTAACGAAGCTGAACGGGAGCTCCAGGAAGCTGTGGAGAAAGGCGAGACTTTGGAGCAGAGTCTATCATTGAAAGAATCCGAACTCGCTGAAGATCTCCAAGCCGCAAATGATGCTCGGGAATAAGCCCAAGCTGCTCTGAGGGATATTCAGGAGGCAAGGAAGATTGCGACTAATAAGGCTTTTTTCTTATTCAAAGCGATTTATATGCGGGAGCAGGAAAAATGCAGGGTGACCCATTGAATCCTGATTTCTCCAGGGGTGTTTGCGGATCTGCCGCGCAGCATATCTGATGTTGCTCAATTCTATCGAGCTGAGGAGAAGAAGACTGCAGAAAAGCTCTTCTGGTCGCAGTATTTGGCGCCGAATTATCCGGTGCCATTTGTCGACCAGCTGAAGCAGTTGGTCGAACTGCACTAGGCGGCCGAACTAGCCATGAAGGATTTGATTATCCGACTGTGGCCCACCGAGCCCATTCCAAGCAGTTACTTTGGGCTCGTGAAGAGAATTGTGAGTGCTTGTCCTCGGCTTGACATTATTGAGCGGTCGGTCTGTATAGAGGGTGCGCGAATGGCATTCGCCCGTGCGAAAGTGCACTGGGGAAAGCTGGATGCTGAGAAGCTGATGATCGAGGGACCGCCGGAGGGGAAGGAGCACCGCAAGCCCGAATTATATCATGATGGTGTCCTGAAAGGGGCCCGCCTTGTGGCAGAGCAATGTGCCAAAGACATTATATTTCCCTGAAGACAGTCATGCTATCCTTTTGTAAGGCGGAACAAAGTCACTTTTATTTATGTATTTGCCTGTTATATGAAAGTTTTCCTCCTGTGTGGCAGTTAGATATGTTAATCTTGTGAGTTGTCCAGTCGTCGGCTTCTGCCCCCACGTAGGAAGTACGGTGGTGTTCAAGATACACCTGAACACTCTTTACCCCATTCTTGGGTCCATAAAGGAGGTGTTCAGCACAGCGAACCAGGCAATCGGACTATAGGGCTTTATCACTCTCACTTAGCCATAGGAATTCGAGTATGGTAGGTGCAGCCCCTGGTGTTCGGAAGACCGCACGCCAGGCTCTATCAGCACCTTATCAGTAGACCAATCCGTCGCACTCTGCATTTTATTATGGCATTGTGCGGAATAAAACCTTAAAGATTTTCCAACCTCTCGAACAGCTGACCAGCTCTCGCCTTATCATGACAGTCAGTTTTCGGCTTTCTCTACTGAGGTGATCGTCCGGAAGAACCGGGACACAATTGCAGTAGTTCTCCAAGCGCTACCTTAGCCGATATTGCGGAACGTAAGGTACCAAAACATGGGAGCCGAGCAAACCCAACTAATGACCCAAGACATGATTCGGAGCTGATGCATATAATGCTATAAGTTCGGGGTGCCGAGCGACCGAGAAGGTGGTCGGACTTTGTTGCCATAGTGCGGGTACAATGAAGCCCCTGGTGTTTTAAGGCACAACACGATGTTTGAATGCCATTATGACAAAATATCAGTGAGAAATGATAGCAGATAAGCGTCTAATGACTCTACATGTTGTATTCAAGTAATACGGCTATGCGTATGAGTACGGTTCATGTTATAAAAGAGAGGCATGACGACAGAACCTGTTGGGACCGGGCAGTAGGTAGTTGTGTACAGATCCGAAGTAATGTCCGGATTGTATTCGGGGGAGATGTATGAAGCATCCCCCTTTGTGCGTCCGAGCTGATTCCATGTCGCCAGTCCAGTTACGCGTAAAGGAATACCTGCGAAGAAAATTCTAGAGGCGTTTTGTGTGCCACGGAGCGGCTGAGCCATGGGAAGTGGCCCGTCCCAGGTTATGCCGGAGGGTTTATCTGAGCCCTGATCAGGATGAGATGTTTTCAAGTAGTTCGGACTCCTTTATTGGTGTCCGGGAGTTTGGCTGTCGAATCAAGGTTCGATTGAAAAAGCCGCGACTCGCTGCTTCTGTTGTTAAAGTGGCCGAATACTCTTCGACGCCGAGGTGAAGCTTGGTCTTGCCCGGAGTTGTGACTACGTCACGTGGGCCTGGTATTTTGAGAATGCCATAGGCATGGCGTGATACCGCGTTGAATCACAGTTCACGCTGGCGATGCGTAATAGCTACTTCCTAGAGGGGTAATGTTGAAGACCAACTCTTCGGTATGGTGACTTTTTGGTGATCCGAGGACCATCTTCAGAGTGATGGGGCCTATACAACTGACCTTCGCACCTGGTATGACACCTTGAAGTGACGTTTTTAGTGGGTTTGATCCTTAAATGATCCGTTCCAATCCGGCGCATTGTGTCCTAGTGCAACAAGTTTGGACTGTTGTCTTCACCAATAGGAGGATATCGCTGGTTGATATTGGCCAGACGGTTTTAGTCGATCGAAGATGATCGGTCGTATTTTTATATGGTGGGGAAACTTGCTTTGTCGAGTTGACGTCTCGAAGGATGCACGTCCGCTCCCATTTGGGGATGTGGACGGTGTTTATCATGTTCACCGTGTTGGCGGAAGAGATTTCTTTTGCCTTGTATTGCTTAATGATCTGGGCTCCTTGCTCTGAGACCCCTTCTTACTATCTTCGGCGCCGATCTGCCGACTTGTTTAAAGACCCAGCATTCTCTGTTGGTATGATTGGCTGCCGTTCCTGGGGTACCATGAATTTGACATGGGTGGTCGAGTATGCGGCTCAGGCCGGATGGGCCTGAATTTTGAAGTGTCTTCTCCCGCTGACCGGATTGAGGGCCACGGACTACTGTATTGACTGCCATGTCCTGGGCGTCATCATTTTTCTTGGGACACTTATGTTTGTTGCGTCGAGGTTTGCAGATGCTGTTCCTGGCTTCTGATGTGCCCGGGGTGCTTGCTATGTTGTTGTTTAGAATATTTTGCTGGTCTTGCACGTAGCCCCTGGTCGTAGTTTGTTGTCGGCGGGGTTTAGGCTGGTGTTTGGTTTTTAGTGCCTCCTCCTCGAATTGAGGTAGTAGCCTGTGTTTTGGGTAACATTTTGTTCGGCACTCGAGTCCGTATTCCTTGGCTGCCCGGACCCAAGTTCGTCTGTCTATTAGTAGATCATGGTCTGCTTGTAGCTGTTGTTGCTTCTTCTTTAGGCTTCTTGAAGTGGCTGTAAGCCGGCGCTCGAAGCGCTCCTGCTCTGCGGGATCCTCAGGCACGTTGAATTCGTCATCGCCTAAGCTTATCTCGTCTTCGGAGAGGATCATATAATTGTCGACCTTCAAGTCTCCGTTTGTTGCCTATTCATCTGGGCTGACCTGCCCCGTGTTCTTGTTTGGCCTGTTCGGAGGTAGGCTAATCAGGATTGTATTCTTCTTTGGCACCACCTGGATTATTTTCTTCTCCTGTGTCGGTATTGCTGTGGTGGGGCTTAGAGCGGCATCGATGACGCCCATGCTTTGATTTCTTCCCTGAGGGGTTATCTTCTGTTGCCTCATCGCCATTGTTTTCTTTGGGGGTGTCCACCATATATATATATCATATGAAGAGGTGGTAGTCCAGCGCCCTGTGGGTGGTGGTTCCTATTCTTCTCCTGCATTGTCGTCTATACCGTCCATGTCTTCGGAGTCGAAGTCAAGCACGTCGGTCAAATCATCGACCGTGGCTATGAAGTGGGTGGTGGGTGGGTAACGAATTTCTTTGTCGCCTGCTTCCCACTCGAGCCGGACATAGTTCGGCCAGGAATCTCCTGACAGAGAGAGAGACCTTAATGAATTTAGCACATCGCCAAAGGGGGGGTGCTAAAAGATATCCGCGGCGGTGAACTCTATTATTGGAGCCCAATCAGACTTGATGGGCCCGGACAGGCGCGGTTCGGAACCCACGTCCAGACATAGGTCCGGGGGTCCGGTGACGCAGATCCCCCTAATGGCGGAGTCTGTGTTCGGCTTTACCGCCAAAGAGTGTGTGGCCCCCGTGGCAGGGTCCATCCACCCGTCCTCGATCGACGCGACCTGCCCCGGATTTAGGTCCGGAGCGGCTGCAGGGGTGATATCCCAAATACTATCCGAAAACAGATTCAAGTCATGCTCGTCGTGACTGTTTGGCACTCCTGATGTAGGCCCGAATCCGTCGAAGATCAAGTCTCCTCGGGTATCGGCCGTGTAATTCAAGTTTCCAAACCTGACCTGATGGCTAGGGGCGTAGCTATTGATCTGCTCCAGATGGCCAAGCGAATTGGCCTGCAGTGCGAAGCCGCCGAACACGAAAATCTGTTCAGGGAGAAAAGTCTCACACTGGACTGAGTTGTTGAAGATGAAGGAGCCATCAAACCTTACAGTGACGACACAGAGGAGCTCTCAATGAAAGCACCAATGTCGGTGTCAAAACCGGCGGATCTCGGGTAGGGGGTCCCGAACTGTGCGTCTAAGGCTAATGGTAACAGGAGACTGGGGACACGATGTTTTACCCAGGTTCGGGCCCTCTCAATGGAGGTAATACCCTACTTCCTGCTTGATTGATCTTGATGATATGAGTATTACAAGAGTTGATCTACCACGAGATCGTAGAGGCTAAACCCTAGAAGCTAGCCTATTGTATGATTGTTGTTCTCTCTACGGACTAAAACCCTCCGGTTTATATAGACACCGGAGGGGGATAGGGTTACACAGAGTCGGTTACAGAGAAGGAGATCTATCCTCCGAATCATCAAGCTTGCCTTCCACGCAAAGGAGAGTCCCATCCGGACACGGGACGAAGTCTTCAATCCTGTATCTTCATAGTCCAACAGTCCGGCCAAAGTATATAGTCTGGCTGTCCAGATACCGCCTTATCCAGGACTCCCTCACCCTCCTCTCCAAGATCTGGTGGGACAATGTGAAGCTAATGAGAACAGAATTGGCCCCTTTGCCAATTTTGATGGGCTTCTGTCTCACATAACTTCTCAGAGAGCAGATGTGGAGCAATCTGCTATAGAAGCTGATTCTGATGAAGCTCCCCCACCTCCAAAGGAGAAAAAGAAGAAGAAGACAAAAGCTTCCAAGCCATCTTCTTCACCAAAAGCTTCAACAAGGAAGACTCTGAAGACTGCACCGCCTCAATCCAGTGTGCAGTCTGAAGACTTATCTTGCGTCTCCAAGACGATCGTGAAGCCATTGCCCAAGAAGGCCACTGGGCAACCTCTGACTCCATTTGTTGTTCTGCGCAACGAGGATGACACCATTGATCTGTCCAGCAATGAAGATCTTGGTGATGATGCTCTTGAGATGCTGATCAAGAGCAAGCAAGACGCAAAAATCTGCAATGACCTGCCCCGCTTTGATGTTGATATTCTGAACAACTTCATCAATGAATGGTTCGACGACCAGAGCATCCGTATTGATGATCTTCAGCTTCTTGTGGACATCAGCGTCACATTCCATGGAGCCATTACAGGTGAGTTGTCCTTGGCTCAGAAGATTGTCGAGATCAAGAACAAAATCGATTATGAGAAGGCTCACTTCAAGAAGAACATGGCCAAGCTCAGCGTGGCAGATGTTAAAATCTTCAAGAAGATGATGCATGACATCAAGGAGGAATTCCACAAGAAGCACACTGAAGCTAAAGGCTGACAAGAGCGCATGAAGTACCTTGCTAAGAAATGTGTTCAAGCAAACAATGAAGCTGAAAATCGCAAAGCTCTTGGGCACCCTAGCATCGATCCCAAGATGGCTGCCAAACCAAAGAAGCCTGCTGGGACCCAAATTGAAGCACCAAGGACGGAAGAACCTCGCGTTGTCTTCCCTGCCAGCATGACTGGCTCGAAGCCTAAGGTCCCCTCTGCAGCTTCAGAGCTGAAGAAGACAAGGGCAGCTGAAGCCGAAGCTAAGAAGCGCAAGCACAAGGATGCATCTGACGATGCTTCTACAATGAAAAATTTCAAGATTAAGGGAACTAATTCTTCAAAGAAAGAGCATGTTGCGGCTTCTAAGCCAATCATTGTTGAACCCATCTCAGTTGCTCCTCCAGCTTCCACCAACAAAGATCGATGTGTCGTGATCCACCAGCCTACTTCCACAGAGGCTCATGTAGAAGAACAATTTCCAGCTGTTGACCCATACGCAGTTGAAGACATTGGTCATGAAGACAATGTTGTTGATGATGAAGTCCTTCCTCAACTCGAGCACCACTTTGTATCATCGCCTGCTCCAACAAGCAACGATACATTAGCATTGGTCATCCATTGACGCCAATCGCTCAAGATGATTCATGGGCTGAGCGTCCTCAAGAAGAAACCCCAGTTCATGATGAAACACCCTGCACTCCACCAGCGCAAGTCACCAATCCAGTACTGACTGACGACAACTACATGGAGACCACCCCATCGTCAAATGCATTGCCTGTGTTCCAACGGCTTCGCAAAGGTCTAAGGCCATCGGTCTCCATGTCAACCATCCCATAAGAAGATTCACAACAATCCATCTCAGTGGCACATCAAGTGTTCCCTGAAGAGAATCCTTCTGTGACGGTTCCAAAGTCTGAAGCCAAAGCTGCTGAATGCAGACGTCCATTTTCCATTATGCATATCATTATCTTCATTATCTTTCTATATGCATAATGTATTGTCTTCACACTTTGAAGATGGCCTCGACAAAGCAAAACCTGCCATGTGCATTTGCATTCAAAAGAAAATTATTTATATGCACATCTTCAGGGGGAGCCTCGTCATATGTATGAAGACAATACTCACAACACTAAACTTTCACATACTTTTATCCCCGTTGAAAACTTCAACTAGTTTGTCATCAATCACCAAAAAGGGGGAGATTGTAAGTGCATCTAGTGCCACCCCTAGTTGGTTTTGGAGTATTGACGACAAACTTGGTTGAGGGACTAATGTGTTTGTGAGAATTGCAGGATAACACAGGTAGTAGTCCCATATTGATTCGGTTTACCTACCAGAGATGACCCCTAAAAATGTGTGAAGACATTGAAGACAATGGTGGTCTATGAATATATTCACATTGAAGACTATGACGAGAGAAGACATCGCATGAAGACTATGGAGTGCGAAGACATAGTTGTTTCATAGTTTCCTTTTCTTCTTTTCTGAGTCATAGGAACCACCATACTATTAAGTGGGGTCCAAGCGAACAAAGTCAGAGTGACTGAAGTGATGCTCAACCAAATCCTATGTCTTCGAGCGAAGACAATGAGAGCAAATCTTATCCAGAGTTGGATGAGTCTGCTTTGCTTGTAGCCCAAGCTAAGCCGCCGCATGTGTTTGAAATCTGACCATTGGACACGTGTCAGTTCCTTAGTGACCCAGGGTCATTTTGGACAAATCAGGTTGGATTGCCTCCTGGCTATAAATAGCCCACCCCCTACACCGTAAGTTGGTGGCTGCTTAGATTTAGTGCATGGCTTTTGTCGTTTGAGAGCAACCCAGCTCCGAAGCATTTGAGAGAGTAATCCTTGCGAGGACAAAGCCCAAAACACCCAGAGCCAAAGAGTGTTAGGCATCACTGAAGTCTTTCTATGCTCATGATCTGAAGACTTATTACACTTGAGGACTGTGAATCCTCCAGCCGGTTAGGCGTCGTGTTCTGAGCATCCAAGAGCCATTGTGGATTGCCGGTGAATGAAGTCTGTGAAGGTTTGGAAGTCTCCCTTGAATACTTACCAGAGTGATTGGGAAAGGACTACGTGTTCTTAGCTCAAGGGGAATAAGGTGAAGACGCAGTCTTCTGAGTTGAATCTCAGCCTCCCTAACCAGACGTACAGTTGTCACAACAACTGGGACTGGTCCAACAAATCCCTTGTCCTCTCTGAGCAACTGGTTCTATCATTCCTCTCGCTCTTTACTTCAATTTGTCTTCATGAAGTCTTTGCCCATTCGCCTGATCTGATTGACTTCACTGTGTGAAGACTGTTTACTGTTTGGCTTCATACTATCTTCCACCCTGATCCATACTACCTAGCTGCCGATAGTCTTCGTTCTTTCACTACATTGCTTACTTGACTATGGCTTGTCTAGTGTAGTCTACCTTCAGCTGTATACACTACAAAAAAATACACTTTCGTGATGATACATGTTTGTCATAGTAGGTCGCGTTTTCTGTCATGCATGTACATCCATGACAAATTTATGACAGAATCAAGATAGTCATACATGTGCTATCATCACGGAAGTGTCCACTTCCATGATGATAAATCGCGTGTCACAGAAGTTCTTTCGTCAAGGGTGACCGACATGTGGCATCCACCGTAACGGAACGCCGTTAAGCTATCGGGTTGGGTTTTGGATCCGATAACTCGTTAACAGCCCCGACCAATGGGGATTTTCCATGTGTAAAATCATCATTGGCTGGAGGAAACACGTGTCGGCTCATCATTGGGACAGATGTCATCCACTCATTGGACAGAAGGGGCCTATGATACGTCAACACATGGCACGGCCCATCGAGTTTAAATGGGCCGGCCCAACTAAGGGCCCGCAAGATTTTGCGGACCATAATGGGCCGGCCCAGCTAAACGCCCACGAGATTTTGCAGACCATAATGGCTGGCCCAGCTAAAGGCCCACAAGATTTCACGGCCCATAATGGGCCGGCCCAGGTAAAGGCCCACAAGATTTTTGTGTGCCATAATGGGCCAGCCCAGGTAAAGGCCCACAAAATTCTTGCGGATCATAATGGGCCGGCCTAGCTAAAGGCCCACGAGATTTCGCCGACACTAATGGGCCGGCCCAGCTGTAGGCCCACACGATTTTGAGGACCCTAGTAGGCCAGCCCATTAAATGGCTGCCATGTTTTGGGCCAAATGTTGGCCCATATTTGATCTGGTCCATTAATGGCCTGCCACGTTCTGGGCCTAATAATGGCCCATATGAGATCCGGCCCGTTAAAAGCCTCCCACGTTCTGGGCCAAATCACGGGCCAGATCTGGTCCGGCCCTTTAAGAGGCTTCGGCCTCAATTATGGCCGATATAAGATTCGGCCTGTTAACTAGACGCTACGCTTTTGGGCCCACTTGCTAAAGGCCCATTTAGTAAATCGGCCTGATATTAGTTTCGGCCTGTTAAGGGTCAGTTTAACATTTCGGCCCTATACTAATTTCGGCCTGTTAAACGCCCGTCATATAGTTGGGCCTAACTACGGCCCGGTTTGCATCCGGCCTGCTCGCAGCCGATATCTAATTGGGCCAAACAAGGACCGAACCAATTTTGGCCTGTTAAAAGGCCGTGATTTGATTCGCACAATCATGGGTCGGGGTCCAATTCGGGTTGTTGTCGGCCCGTGAGCTGTTTGGCACGTTCGAGGCCCAACCTACTTCTCAACCTCCTAAAAGCCCATTGAGATTTCTTGTGAAAAGAGGGTTGGGGGTTACTCAGCCTATTAAAGGCCCGAATCTACTAGTGGGCCAGTTTGACAGGGCCCATGATGCGGATCATACATCGCGATTGCATGACGGCCCTATTATGAACCGTAATTTTACGGTTTGGCCGCTTTACTGCGAAGATGGGATATATATACAGTAAAATAACTGCAGCATCGTGAATAAGAAAAAACCTAGACTATACAATAAAGAAATTACGGCATATTACATCCACTGGGCATCAAAGTTCGCCACTATGATAATAAAGCACAAGCAGACAACAGATTACATACACTGGGCATCAAAGATCGCCACCAGTGCAAATAAACACGCTGACAAAATAATATACAAAACCGACATCACTTCAATGGAGTTCAAGAAAGGTTAGCCCTGCTGGCGAGCTGCAGCGCAAGCACCTGAGCAAGATGATGAGACTACACTTGTTCAACACTTATATCTCCCTCAATCTGAAAGATAAACAAGCAGACAGATGACAGGTTTTGCACATAAAAGTATCAGTGCTGAGAATTCATCACATTTCTTACTGATGAATAAAGTGACACAGTTTAAAAATGCATTAACACAATATGGTATTGTTCAGGTCAAGACATGGCAGGAAATGACATTGTGAAGGAGTTGGCAGCTTCACGACACCACTGGATTACAGATCAAGAACTCATAAGTATCAATGGTTAGTGTGTTGTCAATTTATCCCATTTCAGATTGGCAAATAAAGAGACGGTTTAAATAATAATAGAATGATATGACATTGTTCATAGTTAAGACATTGCATAATATGACATTGTGTTGTAGTGGGTAGGTTCACCACACCATTAGATTACGGATGAAGAACAGAAGCATACATGCAGTGCGAAATTAGATCACTTGCTTTGTCTAGTTTAATTTACATGGTATGAATAAGGAACTTGGTTGTACAACTGAAAACTTAAATTGAGAAGGACAAAATTTTGTTTATGAACTACTCCCTCCGTTCCTAAATATAAGTCTTTTAGAGATTTCAATATGAAATACATACGGATGTATATAGACATAGTTTAGAGTGTAGATTCACTGTTTTGTTCCATATGTAGTGCATATTGAAATATCTAGAAAGACTTATATTTAGGAACAGAGGGAGTACATAATAAACTTTAAACATGCAATTTGATGCAAACACCAAAAATAAACAGTTGTTGCATTCATGCCTAACCAAATATACACAACAAAGTTTGAAGGCTTGAGAAGGCTAAACTTACATTACTAGTGAAGACAGGCTCTATAAAGCCCTTGTCCATGCTGATGGGGGGGCAATTCAAGAAGTTTACCACAGAATATTCTTCATAAGCATTGCCTTTATTCTACATTTTGTTAAGAGTATATATATAGATGTGATAATATACGAAAAAATGGAGAATATTTAAGATAAGATGAAGAGTGATGCTATATAACCAAGTAGCTATAAATGTATGTGCAGCGATACAGGCAAAAGGCACAAGCCAAGAACAATGCACAGCTAAACTTCTTCAGTACCAACCTTATGGTAAGAGTAAATATAGATCTGATGTGTAGAAAATGGAGGGCAAAGGAAAATAAGCTGCAGAGTGATGGTACATGAACAACTAGCTGTCAATATAAGTACACTGATAAAGGGCAACATGTACTTACAAGAACAATGCAGAGCTAAAAAAATTCATTGGCATTGGATATATTCTACACTAATGTAAGCATTCATACAGATCAGATAATTTGGAGCGAACAATTGATAAGCAAGCTATCATGCATACTGCTGTCACATAATGAACTAGGTATGTATGCAAGTACAGTGATACAGGACAACAGGTACTAACAAGAGCAAAGCAGCAGGCAGCATATTTGCGATATCCTATCGTTCTTTTCAAACCGGAATTCTTCTTCGAGCAGATTTCCTGCAAAAAAGATCCGTAAAGCACATGCGGAAAAGTAGAAGTTCAAATTGTCATGTGATTTCATAGAAAGTATCTCATCCTGGGAACGAGAGCAGTGCATAACAAGGTTTTTCCATTCAATGTCTTCTAAATTTAGCACAGGATACTTCACCGGAAATTCGTTTATAGACTTGCCATCAAAGTGTGATTTCCTCAGGTAACACTGATACTGCTATAATGCTTCCTTGAAAAGCACAAGCAAGCTTTGCTCATCATGACTATCCAGATTGACCCTCGCCTAGTTACAACAATGTAATGTAAATCATTGATATGTTCGATCAGCAGAAAACAGGAAAATTATAACCATGAATAATAGCACTTACACGTAAGTTGGACAGGAAGATGTGAAAATGGTGTTTGTCTTCACTATAATCTTCCCATGATGGGAATATATGCATGTAGTCCCTAACAACATTGAAAGCATTGTCTTTTAAACTGGGAATAAATGGAATGGGGTTCCAATCTGCAGGAATTGGCCATCTCTGCAGGTGGGATAGGTCTTCGGCCGGTGGACTTGCTGTACTTTTTGCTGGAGTGGGATTTTTCTGTGGTACTGCTGGTGCTATGGCAAATGAAATCGGTATACCTTTTACTGGAGTGCAGGTCCTGTGTGGTGGGGCTAGTGGTGTGGCCAGTGAAGTATGGGTATAGTCTGCTGGAGTCGGTCCTACATTTTGTGTCACTGTTGTACAACCAATATAAGTGGGGCGCTGTCTGATTTCTCCGGCACCACCATGTTTTCCAAGGACTTTGCTGGTGCTCCTTCGGGTTCGGCAATCACCCTCTTCCTTTTTGATGTCTGATGCACAAGAACAACATTTGAGTGGAAAAAATGGTATGATGACAGATGGAATATGTATTGATAATGGATGGGCATGGCATCTCGAGTTATATGATGAGTAAACTAAGCAGATGGCGGTGCAACAAAGTAGAAGAAATGCAAGACAACATATGTAAGATACATGCAATCAATAAAACCTTGCCAAATTAGAACAGGCACCTTGATGGGTGAACAGGACAGGCCATCTGCCTTTGACTCCTCGAGGTTAGAATAGTCATTAGGATGATATTCTGAACAAGAATCAACAGGTGGGGAGCGTATGAGTTTCATTGCTTCTAGAATGGCACTCAATGCCTTGGTGCCAATTTTGTAAGTCATTGTAGTGTTCCACAATATTCTTCTGATGCGCGGATTCTGATATTCACGGTAATTGCGTATAATATCTGAGAACCATGAAAACATAAATAGTTGTGAGATTATCTTTGTAATGCAGATGATATTCTAATATAGGGGCGCCCCTGTAAACACTTGTATGCTATCACTGGATTCTGATGAGAGAGCTCATGTGTGTTGTAATATGGTGTGTGCATTTATATAATCTGGCACAAGTACACAAAAAAATAGGCTCCAGAAGTAAGGATAGCTGGCAGATGACAAGTTCATAATATACTGTATAGAGAGTTTATTGCCAAACCATGGTAACAAGAGCACACAGCAACTAGGCAGATCATAGTGTACATAACAGGGGTACACTATAACCACGATATAATCGGGAAAGTGGAACTGGCTTGAAAATACGGTGTTGTATTACCGCTAGTAATTGAAAGCCTATCAGCTATTGACTGCAGATGTCCCTGCGCCCTTCCTGACAAGGAACATACTGTACGTACTAAATATAGAATAAACAAAGAGGAACATGTTAAAGAATAGAAGAGGAAGCATATTCTTGAGGTTCCGCTTCATTGCATACAATGTTGGTTGCCCACTCATGATGAATCACAGCACCCAAAGAAATGCAATTCCATGTTGTCTCTCTATATGTGGCAATTTTGAAAAAGAGTCATTAGGATCATATTCTGAACAAGAGTCAACAGGTGGGGAGCGTATGAGTTTCATTGCATCCAGAATGGCACCCAATGCCTTGGTGCCAATTTTGTGAGTCATTGAAGTGTTTAGCTTCAAGAGTGGACTGCTGCTAGTGCGACACAAAGCAGCTACACAGATCGTAGTGTAGATATAACGGGAAAACCTTAAGCACCAGAGTAAAATCAACAAAGTGGAACTTGCTGGAATATATGTGCTAGTTTGCCGGTACGGCTAGAAAGGCTTCGGATACCAGCTCTCTTCAAGTGAAGGTGCGGTACTGTTAATATCAGTGTAACTCTCAAAGGCGACACAACTCCCCGCATTTCCTTGTTGTTCTTATAGGATTCAAGTGGGCAGGCCACTACAAATCCTATTCCTATGTTTACAAGATCCTACGAATCAAAGAGGCTCAAAGTGTCCATCACAACCGACCGTATAGACCTCTACACTGCAAATGTCCCTGCTCATCTTTAGTACAAGGAACATATTGTACTACTATCAAACTCCCTCTGTTCCCAAATATAAGTCTTGGTAGAGATTTCCACTATGGATCACATACAGATGTATCCAGATACATTTTCGAGTGTAGATTCACTCATTTTGCTCCATATGTAGTCCATGGTGGAATCTATATAAAGACTTGTATTTAGGAACGGAGAGAGTACATATTAAAGAAGAACGGAAGAGGAACATGGTAAAGAAGAGCAAGCAGATTTTGGATAATAAAATGTTGGTTGCGCAGTGCCCACACATGATGAACCAGAGCGCATTAAGAATGCAACTCCCAGTTGTCTCTCTACCATTTCAGGCGGTTGGATGAAGATCCTACGTCTCCTAACCCATCTTCTTCCTCGTCTCTGATTCTTCCCATATAGAACACCGCATGGGCCGCCGACCGGACCATCGGCACCCACCGCACGTGTTCCTCCGCCACCCCACCCCCACCCCCGCCCCAACCCCCACCCGCGTCGAGTTTTCTTCGTTCGGTGAGGCCCCACAACCACCCGAACCCCTTCGTTCGCACCGGCGAACTCCGACGAGCTCTGAAAAATTTAGTCTAATGTGATTTAACTAGTGTGGAATATGAAAGGGGGAAACCATAAGCATTGGGAGTATAGTGTTGAGCGTGCCATGGCGGATCTGAAGGTGCAAACCGTACAAAGGCAACTTCGCAACTAAGACAAGAAATCAGAGTAAAGCAGTGGCGATCTATTTTCTTGCTGCGATAAATAAGTTGAGCAGATACGAAAGAGTACCGCCTCTGGTGCAGCGCCGTGTATGCATCTGCTAAGAATTTGATGGTGTTGCGGTAGCAATGGCTGTCGGCGGTGTGGAACCAGATCTAGGAGGGTAGACGGTGGCGGCGGGGCGCGGTGGACAAGACGGTCGTAGGAGCAGCGCCGGCAAGGTGGACGACGGCGGGGATGAAGCGAGAGGACGGGATGCAAGGATCCCGGTCCGAAGCCGTGGATGATAGAGGTCGATCTCTTGTAATGGACGGCGGCATCGGCGTATCAGCTCCGGCATGGTGGAGGAGGACGGCGGTGGATGGGGTGGCGGGCGGCGGCGGGCGGAGGAGGGTGGGGTGGAGAGGGTGTTTTGGCGCCCAAGGAGTAAGAATGGGGAAAGGGGAGGTAAAGAGGAAGGGGGTAAACATGTATTCAGGGCGCGCTTGTCTCAAATGTGAGGAAATTTACAAACTTAGCCCCCGTTTCAAATTTCTACTACATCACAGCAGCATTAGTCGGTTGGGGATAGGACGGTAATCTCGCATACACCGAATATTTGTCGATGAGAGTTTGTTTTTGGCGCCCATCGTGTATATGAATATGAATCAGGCAGGGAGTCGATTTCGGCCGAGGACACACTGTGTTTTGGCGCCCACCGTGTATGAATTCGGGTGAGAGGCGGTTACGTCACATTTGGGTGAAATTACAAACCTACCCCTATCGAAACCTATAGAAATCCAGCAGATAGGCTTTGCGTGGCAGGGATAGGCAGTAGTAATTTCCATCTCACAGATTTTGGTTTCGGACGGTTACTGCGACTTTCCCCACTTCGTTCAAATTTTGCACAATGCATGTTTACGCTCATGCCAACTCAATTCGAATCCCGTTTGTATTCTATTTTTTTCGGGCGGGATCCATTTTCAATTGGAATTACATTCTATATACATCATTTTTTATATATACTTTCAAAAGCACAACACCATTTATACATAAATATGGTTTACAAATGGCATGATCTCAGATTCATAAGGTTGTATCCATCAATTTGGATTTTCAAATATTTGAAACCACTTTACGTTGAAATCCAAAGTATGCATTCCTCGCTAACTATCTCCAATTAATTGTGTTTCATGCGGGTTTTTTTTACTTCTCAAACATGTATAATGTGTTTCACACACGCAACTTATAGTGTAATCCCATTTAGACATTAATTGCATATAAACCATGCATTGTTTGTAATTAAAGAATCTATGGATCACCAATATTGATAAACTATATAACATTACACGTGTGCCCAAATTCAAATGAATATGCATGTTTGATACACCAATTTGCGTTATGATATTATCTATGTCGTGATCTCCAGTTTAAATATTTGAATCCCCTTTAATCCAGATATTCGTCTCATATAGCTATCACTCATGCTTATATAGGAGTATCTCTCTGGACCTATACGTGTTCATCGTCTCTCAGGTATCTCTCGTGCTACCTGTATGTCGATAATGATCTTTTATCTTCGTAACACACTGACGGTACTCTCTCCCTCGACCTTCATCACTCTATCTCTCTCTAAGTATATCTCGCTCCCTGCTATGTGTCTCTAACTATTATTCTCCATGTGGAATCTCTTTCTCTCACACAAACACAAAACTTTGATTCCCATGTGTGCCACTTGCACACCCCTCATACAGATATGTCTTTCACTCCTTAGATATGAGAACCTACGACTCTTCCTCTTAAATATCTCTTTCTCACACACAAACACAAACTCTGACTCCCAGGGTCTCATAATTCTCCATTGTTCTCTTGTATGCCGCTCACACACACTCTCTCTCCCTAGATATATCTTGCGTTCCCTCATATGTCTCTCTAGCTATCACTCTCGTTGTGAAATATCTTTCTCTCTCGCAGACACAAAACTCCGTCTCTCGGGATCTCATTTCTCTCTAATATTTGTTTGTATGTGACTCACATGCACCCTCTCTCTATCTCTCTCACACCCACACACATAACTCAACCTTCTGATCCACTCGACTCCTATCTCTAACGCACACAAACTAGCATCTTTATCTTTCTATTTATCTGTTTCTCCATCAACCTTCTTTCTCGCCCTCGCTCTTGATTCCTATCATGCACACTACATATGTTTCTCTCTACATGCAGTCAAGTGCCCGCTCACACACATATATAACTTCACCCTCTAAACCACCCGGCGGTCATCTCCAACACCCAAACTAGCGGATGTCCCTCTAGCTAGCATCTCCATCTCTGTATCTATCTGTAGTTTCTCCTTCAACATTTCTTTCTCGCACGGAGTCTTGCTTCCTATCACCCACACTATATATGTCTCTCCATACATATGCATTTATAGGTTGATCTATTTTGCACAATCGTTGTGCCTCACTCCATCTGCTCGCCATAGATGCATGCTCCAGCCCACGCAACTATCTCTTAAAGACAAAGACACATGCTCAATTGTCGGGCCTTCTTCCCTGCATTCTCACATGCATGCATATTGTCATACCGATCTGTCTCTCCCATGTCCTTGATCATATGACTTATGTCTTCTGTCTTTTATCTCGATCATGCGCGCGCACGCACACGCAGACACATCCCACATATACATGTATACCTCTCACACATGCACGTTCAAGGTCTCTATGCCTCCATAAGTAGTTAATTACCCTCAATCCTAACGCCACATCGAATCGTTCTCCTCTTTTGTGCACATAACTTCCGCCTGGATGGGTAAAACACACACTCACACTTAACAATCTCCTTCTAACCACCCCCCCCCCCCGCCTCTCACTCTTCCCCTATATCCTCGAAACCAATAAGACCATCCCTTTGTTTAATTCCCGCCTACATGCACCATCGATATATAGTAGTCTTCCTCGGTGTCTCTCGAACAAACACGTTCTCTAGATATCGACTCCTCTCACGCGCACACACCTTCTCTTCCCTCTCTACGGGCATTTTCTCTCTCGCACCCCATCGTTGGTGGCCTCTGCCATACACATCACCTCTCTATGATGAAGCCATGCACACTTACACACACACACGCACGCACACCCCACCCCACACACACACACACTAAGACGCCATCTCTCTCTCTCACACACACACACCACACATACACACACACTAAGACTCCATCTCAAACACACATGCTCTAGGCGGAGCATTTGTTCCTAACACCCTTCATCCAACCTTACCCGTGTGATAAACAATCACCTTTATTTACTTGCATAACATGGACAAATTCCACTTTACTTAAGTAGTCAGCAAACTTATCATCTGTACCCTTATAAAAAAACGAGTTGGCGATGATGGTGTGCCTGCCATCTTGTAATACACACTGTATGATCTATATCTGACTGATAGAAAGCAAACTATGATAATTTTACCAAATATACCCGCACCTCTCTCCACATCATTATCTCCCACAACCTTATTGCTCAGCAATTAAAAAAGGAATAAGTCTCTGGAACAATCTACCATGCATGGTGGCCGCTGCCGCCTACCGGCGCCGTCCATCCCCATGCCTCCGCCCATTCTGACCACCAGTCACCACCACACTCCACTCCTCCTCGCCTTATCTCTCATCTTTCATTTTTTCGATGACATTCTCGAGATACCAGTTTTCCGATAAAATTCTCGAGATATCATTAGTTTTTACAAATGGGATTACTCCTGCATGGGTTAATCACAATAGGTGTTTTGTAAAAAAATGCATATTGATGTTCTGTGCAATGCACGATAATCTTGCTTGTAATTATATAACGCAAATCACGAGCAGGAAGTGACGTTTTTTTGACACAACCACGTTAACATGGCCACGTAAATCACTAGCTAAAGTAAATACCGTTATACTTATATCCCGATGCAAAAGGTTGAGTACATGTCCGAAGAGTAGAGTCGCACACACGCACTCTGTCTCTCAAAATCTCTCTCACACACACACCAGTTACATGACGCCCACTTAAGCAGACACGTATGTTACAATTTGTGCACTCGCGGGTACACGTGATGCTGCGCATTTATTTAGGCCGGAAGGCGAACCCAAATAGTAGCTGCATTCATTCCCCTCCCGCCGCCTCTTCTCTGGTCGCCGTCGCCCGGTAGCCATGGCCCAGCCAAAGGTAACAACATACGCCATACTCCCGCCGGAGCGGCGCTTTAATATGGAAATTTTAGTGGACATGCATGCATCTTTTTGTGCTAGCACTCCTATATAAGGGTTGACCGGTCGCTTCCTGCGGACGTGCGCGGGCGATGGAAGAGGAAGGAGAAGGGAAGCGGGCTGTGGAGTAACGTTTTTACCACAATTTCTTAGGAAACTGAGTGCAATAATTGTGTAGTTTTGCAAACTACCAGTACTACACCTGAAACGGTTCAAAACCTATACTCCCTTGCCAGCGCGCGCTTCCCACGTGAAACGGTCAGCATCGCCCTGGAGCGTCAGTGCCGCATTAATGCCAGGCCAGAGCGGAGGTGGCCTCTCACTGGCATCGGCTTTGAGTGGCACGACGGCCGAGAGAGTGCCGCTTCCCGGTGCACGCGACTGCTCCGCGTCGAGACTGGCCATAGGCCCTGTTTGGATCCATGGGTTAGAGTTAGTTTGAGCTAGTTGGGGATCAAATAGCCCTAAAGTATCCAAGCATGAGGGTTTAAATTGGAGCAAGTTGCACCGAACCCACCAAAAAAAACTATCCCACCCAAGAGGTGCTAACTGGAGATAGTTCTCATTGGGACCACTGAAAAATCACTTTTCTCCCTCCATCAAGTGCATTTATTGTCAATATAACCCTGTCACCCAAACACCTCTTTGGCTACAGTTAGTTCAGGCTTAGTCATGAGTTAGTCTAACCTCTAGCTAAGTTAGAGTATCAAACAGGAGCAGTATAGGACATGCAAGTTGCTCAAAGCATACATGCAAATACGTACGTGAAAGGATTTTTTTTCTTTTTGAAAACGAAACGTGAAAGGAATTTTTTTTTAGAATGCTCTCGGCATGTCGCTAACATGTGATGAGTTAACCGACCTCAATAGACGGCAAAAACACCAGCCCGCCGCACTTTGATAGAGACGAGGAGGGAGAAGCGATACAGGCTGCTGGATTATTAGAGATAGGTGTCGCACGGAAGCCAAGAAATATGGTGATAGTGTGGGTTACCCATGTACTAGTATGATGTAACTACACTGTGCTGCCGTGTTTCGTACTCTTCAAGTCCACTGTGGAGATGATTGGTTAATTTTATATCGCTAAATAATATTAAATATTATGAGTGCAGACGCTCCACCACGAGGTTCCTTGCTCCTTCTCGATCGTCCAGAATCTATGTTCTTCCACTCTATTTTTTAAGTGAGCTTTGTTCATCCTTTTGCCAACATGCGAGACATCCAGCATCAAGGTGCACGTGTTATGCAAGGATCGTTCCATCTATATGAAGAACACGTGGGACTGGAACTACGAGACGGACATGTACCCAGGAGTGGACGTACGAACCTGAGTAATGTAGCGCAGTAAGTGAAGTAGAAAGTCACAAATGGTATGAACATGCGTGGCATATAGGGTGTGTTTGGTTGCGTTCTCGTCTCAGCATAGTTGTTCCCTCTTCATGCATGCTCAACTCAACACCCCTCTTCATGCATGCTCTCTTCATGCATGCTTCTAGTGTATTTGTGCTAAACTAGTGTGGACTCATGCACCCTCCATACACTCTACCAAACACCCAAAAGTGGGTCGAGAAGGGAACTCTTGGGCGGCATTTGTCTCTTACTATGTACTACCACTAAATGTTGTACGTGCAATGCACGGTGATGTTATGGAGTATGTGCCTAAGTACTCTACTACTACTATATTAGTTGGAGGCACATATTAACTTTTATATTTGTTTACTAGTATGCCCCAAGACCTTCCAACTAGACGTGTCTTTCTCTCCAGGTCGCACTTTGTATCGTTCATACCACGAAGTACTACTACGTGTGGTCTCCGACGTAGAAGTGGAAGAAGTGGAGACGCTCTACCACGCTATTTTTTACGCTGGGCTCTACCACGCTGTTCATGTCCCACTCCTTTCGCTGACGTGTGGGACATCCAGCATGTGCCATGTTTGGCACCCTTCGTCGTAAGAGTTGAAACGCTAGCATTCATTAGAAATAAAAAATAATTATAAATCAGCAGTGATACTATTTTTTTGCGAACTAATCAGCAGTGATACTATACCACGCGGTTTCATTGCTCCTCGATATCGGAAAGAATACTTCCATTCGCCAACATGTGGGACGTCGTCCATCCTGGTCCATGTGCCATGCACACAGAACTCCAAGGGAGAGTCACCCAGGTCGTCACGCTGCACTAACAATGACTAATGAGCCGTCAAATCACAGGCCCACTTCCCACTTTGAAGTTGCTCAGACGAAGGAACCATCATGACTTCGTTGAATTCCGCTTCTTGAAGAAAACTATTGTACCAGCAGTACTGCTAGCTGCAGTAGTTACTCGAATAGAGGCCTCCTTTCATTCATAGGATAGGAATTTTATAGGAATATGAAAATCATAGGAAGTGAGATGACATGCATCTCAATTCCTATAGAGAAAGAGATGCCATTTGATGCATAGGATAGGAATTTTTCCATTTAGTCAAGGCTAATGTACTGGTAATTTGCTCTAAAAACTACAGTAGTAACTAGTAGTACTGGTACATGCTCGTACTCAGACACAGACACACACACACACACACTAACTACTAGTACTACTACTTCTCACATGCTGGCCAGACGCTGTCGTTCTCCTTCCCGGCTTTGTCGGCGACACCCCACCGTGCTTGGATCTCCGCCGACCTCTCCGCAGCAGCGCGTGCGTCCTTTTCTTTCTTGCGGCAGCGGGCCTCTCTTTTCTTGAGTGCTTTCTGACTTTTCCGCTCCCTCTGTGCGGCTTTGGCCACCTCTTGCTCTACCGCCTATTCGGCTTTGGCATCTTCAAATTCCTCCCACATAGTTGTGAGATCACGAGCGGCGATGAACTCGGCACGGCGGGATGCCATCGCTTCCCTACCATTTTGTGTGCGGTCGTGGGTGGCGAGGAACTCGGCGCAGCGGGATGCCATCGCTGCCTTACCAGTTAGTGTGCGGCGCGGTGGCATGAACGACGCTTGGTGAGAGCTCTGGGGTGGAGTGGCTGGACAACCATATAGTGCATTGGTTTGTCAAGAGCTCAAGGACAGAAGACAAAGCAAATTTGGATTCCCCTTCAATCCTGGTCATTTATTACCGAGTAAAATGCATTGTCGGTCATCGAACTTGTCTTATAGCTCATTTTGATCATTGTATACGAGATATGGTGATTATACGGTCACTGGCTCAGCGTATAGCTCGGTATTTGTCTGGTTGACCAGTCAAACAATCCGCATGCGCCTCATCAGCTCTTGTTCTTTATCTATCTACGCGGGCCTACCTGTCAATGGAGAAAGAAATACTGTAAAAACCAAAATTATGTGTATGTGGGGAATCAAACCACGGACTCGTCGCTGCAACGCACCCTGGTCAGCCAAATGAAAATGAAATACTTCGCGTCAGACACTCACGCTCATGCTGTCAAAGCATGCTAATGCATGCACGTCGCCCTCTAAATCAAAGTCCTGCTCATGGTGCAACGCAAACAGCGAGCCCATCACCTGCGCGCCCTGGTTGTGCCTGACATTACTGTTTAGACATTTGATGGAGGCTACGCGAACGCCGAGCATGTATTCACCTGGCCCAACACCAACGGTCATACTCGGACCGCCTTGCTCATGTATATCGTCCATCACAACGACAATCTATAAAACAGCCTAGCTAGAGAGGGTACTATGGTAGTATGGTATAGAGTATGTACTATTGTGAGCGACCGATCTTAGTACCACTGCACACCGAAACCCCTTCCATCGCTAGCGCGCGCTTCCCTCCTGAAACGATCACCGTCTCTCCAAAATGTCAATGCTGCATTCCCGGACATAACTGCAGGTGCAATTGGTGTGTCACTGACATGCGGGCCAGATGCCCGTTGGGACCACATGTCAGTAACCCAACGCATCTGTAGTTAAGTCATTGAAGCAGCGTCTGCATTCACGCCCGACGAACCTACTCCGGCGCCAGTTGTCCATCCGTCTGCCGCGGCTCATTGCCATTCGCCCGCTATATTAACTTGAGACCCAGCTCCCAGCCATAGCCAAAGACCCACACTTATTCTCCTCCGGTCCCTTCCTTTTGTCGGCACCACTCCAACCATGGCCTCCTGGCGCTCCGAAGCTCTCTTGGACGTACTGTCGCAGGAGAAGACGAGGGACATCGGTGGCTCCACTCCAGGCGCGCTCCAAAGCTCTCTTCGATGTACTGTCGCAGGAGCAAATGAAGGAGATCGCCGGCACCCCCCGGGCCTCCCTCCGCCGCCACGACCACGAAGCCAGCGCGCGTGCACGGGCGCAGCCGGCAGCGAGGAAGAGTAGTACAGGGTAGGTCGCCGCCGCTCTGGTCCCGGGAAGGTCACCGCTACTCCACTCAGTCGATGGCAAGCTTGGTGGGGTAAACATCGGCGGCCGATTAGCCGCTTGACGGTGACGTGGAGGCAGAAATCTTCAGAACCTTGTGCTCCGGAGGAGGAGGTTATCGAGGCAGATGAGGAGGAGGCAAAGGCAATGGTCGGCTTTCTCGGGTTCATGGCCGGACATGGTGGTCGGGCGCCGGCGATCGTTTAGATTAGGTTTACAGTAGGTTTTAGTACGGTTTGTGCGAAATATGTAATGAATTTCGTCTAGTTTGTAGGAAAAGTTTTTGAAATGTAATGAATTTCATCCGGTTAATTTGAAATTTGCTTTGTTTGCACGAATTTCGTCCGGTTAGTTCATATAGATGCCGGTGTAAATTTGTGGGCCAGCGCTGGAGATGCCCTAACTATCATGCTATAATCGCTAACAGTCCTCCATTTCTATCTTGCTTACATAAAAATGGAGCAAGTGGACGGCAATGTAGCACGTCATATCACTCGAACTAGCCAGCCTAACGAGCGGGAAAGCACCGCCCTCGTCATTTTATCGATCGATCGCTCGAAAATGTTATGCTTCGCAAGTTCTAAAGGAAAAGGCGGCACACTTATGGCTCGTACGCGTCGCACCCCCGATAGTCCGGATCGCACGCCGCTCACCACAGGGGACACGCGTTGTCTTGCAATTTCACTGACATGTGGGACTGTAATTGAATAAACCGGCGATAGCTGAAATCTAATCGCTCGGCGGTGTCGGCTGAGAAGAGAGAAACGGGGGAGGGAGAAGAGATCGCCCGCCCACCGCACACGGACTCCAAGAAATATATAGTGATAATGTGAGGTGGGCCATGCTGGAGTCTGGACCGCTTCCGAAGCCCGCTTTGACCGCCCTGGCCCCTCAAGATGCCAGCTGCCCGTCGCATGCATAGCAAGTAGTCCCCGCTTATGTGGAGGAGAGACAGGCATTGACAAAGTCAAGGAGTAACAGTGGAGACAATAGCTTCAATAAAAATAAACAATGAATACTCGTTGCTCGTCCTCTATAAAGGAAAGAATACTTTCATTCGCCGACATGTGGGACGTCGACCATCCTGGTCCACCTGCCATGCACAAAATTATCCTGGTCTACCCCGGTCGTATCGCAGGCCCAACCTTTCCCAGTGTAAGTTGTTCGGACGAAGGAACCATCATGACTTCGTTGAATTCCGCTTCTTCAAGAAAACTTACTGTACCCGCAATACTGCTACCACACGCGAAGACTGGACGGCACTGTACCACGTCATATCACTGAAACCCACTAGGCCAAACTAGCCCGCCTAGGTCATCTATTTTGGAACAGAGAGAGTACGTCTCTGCACTGCTATGATTTTGTGTTGCACGTTCTCTATACTTCTGCTACGGTTTTCCTACCCTATGAACCAAATGAGGCCTGAATGTATCCGTGTCGACTATTGTCTGATCGATTGCTAAGCCTACAATTTTAGGAGCTAGGGCTATTGGTCGATCGACGAGGGATAAGTATAAGCATACCACGAGCTCATCAGCCCCAACGTTTCTCTTCGGTGATTGTTTTGCAAGTACTATAGCTCGCACAGTAGCTAGCCTACTAACACCAAGAATCAGCAAACAAGACCTGCTGATATGATAAACAGTTCAAACTTACATCTAAGCATGCCATATATTACATCAAAAGCTGGTGAGGATACATCTGTTTCCATAACTCGGAGAGGGTTCGCATGATTCATCGCATGATTCACTATCAAACAAAAGTAGCAAGATCCGCCCACATAAGACAGTGCACTAGCCCTAAGATGGTTTGATAACACGCATCGTTCTGGTAACTAAACACAGGGCAATGCAAACTACCCTGAAGGTTTAGCGCGACCAACTATTTCTTGTCATCGATCTCTCGGGCAATGACCACAGCACGGACAGCGGCATGGGAATCGATTTCTGGGGCGATGTCCACAGGACTGACCGCGACATCGGAATCGATCTCTGGGGTGATGTCCATAGGATGGACAGCGGCATCGGAGTCGATCTCCGGGGCGATGCCAACAGGACGGGCCACGACATCGGAATCATCAAGGACGTCCACCGGCACCTGCACAACCCTAACATATTAGCAAGCACATTGCAAATAATCAAAAACCACAACTATGGTAATAAGCCATTATTTTTTACCTTGTGCAGCTCACCGGGGGATCTCATCCCTCCGGGGGCCATCTCCTCGTCCTCGATGGGGGTCATCACCTTGCCAGGGGAATACTGCTTATCAACGGTGACTATCTCCTCAAACTCGGTCTTGAGCCTCACATAGGTGGCAATCAGAGTTCCTGGGGTAGGCACGGTGGGGCCCTTTCTGTTCTTCCAACTTTCTTTGAGGAGTTCGTCCGCCAACATCCTCAACTCTTTGGCTAGTGCTTGTTTCTTGGAGTTCTTCGTCTCCATGGGTTGGCCGCCAACATGGTCAACTCATTGGTCGGTGCTTGCTTCCTGGAGATCGCTGTCTCCAGTGGGTTGTCCGCCGGCAACTCTTTGCCTAGTGCTCCAGGATCCATCAATGAACTGACAAACAAAAAGCAATCAAAAGGAAACCACAATCGCAATGAAAACAGGAAAAGAGTAGGATGTGAGAATCGGTCGGTGCTTCGCAAAAAGAAGATTCTTGGAATGAAAATATAGTAGCATAACTGATTCGCCCACCTTTCCTTCATCGGTACAGAAGAAAAATGGCAGAAGTGAGTAGCCTGGAGTGAGGTTTTCTTCAAGAAAGGGAAGAAAGGGCTTGAACGAGTGTTCGAGTGAAATGATGGTTTCTTCGTCCAGTCCAACTTGGAGGCCACCTTACCACTGCTGGTAAAGGTGTGGGTTTTGTGATATGACGGGTCATGACGGCCACACTGGGGTGACAGGTGAGTCTCGACTGTAGCACCTCGCTGTGATTTGGTGGATGGCACGCGGGCCCGGATGCTTTGAAATGTCCCACATGTAGATAGAGCGGCTAGTCATATAGGAGTGATCAATATTGTGCACCACGACCAAGGCGGAGAGGAAAACGAGAGAACTACGTAATTAATGCATGAGTTTAATTAGGGTAGTTTTGTAAAGTAGTACGAGATACATTCCTCCAATCGCAAAATGCCTTGGTTCATGAGATTTGAGCCCTATAAACCGGAAGGGAGGGAGTACTGCACGGATGCACACGGTGTAGTCTAGTCACTTGTTGAAATCTCTAGAAAGGCAAATACTCCTTTCTGGTTTACAGGGCTTTTATACTCCCTCCGTCTAGGTGTGTAAGTCATCTTACGAAAACCAAGTAGTCCCAAAACACTTAGGCGCGGTGCATTAACTTCTACCTTGTTTCTTGTTTCTTGACATATCAACCAATAAGAGATGAGAGGTGTGCATGATTTTAATGACTTGCAATGGCTAGTTCATTGCAAGCAATGCTATTAATTAGCAAATAAACATTTGTGACCCCAGGAGGAAACGGTACTAAGCGCGTGGACCTATGCAGAATGAGTATCAACCAATGGATGATGGAGTTTAATTGTTAAACAATAGTAATTTTGTCTCATGCAAGAGCCTGGCTACTATATGCGTGCTCCAAGGCACCGCACCACGCGAGCGTTCGCAATTGCCACGTTCGGGTTGCGCTTGGCTCTTCGCCTCTTCGAGAATACGAACAATGATGTTACTCCTACTTCTACAGTATCGAATCCACTGCTGCATGTCCGTCCACCTCGTGCGGGAGGGATAGCGTATAGCGAAAGCTTCTACTTACTGCTCCTGCCTTTGCGTCTATGACTGGTGGGCCCAACAGGTGGTTGGCCCTCCTGTCATGTAGCCAAAGGCAGGTGCAGTTAAGGCACCGGAGCTCGGTCCACGAGGGAGAGGGCATTGTAGTAATCAAATTTCTCGGTCTTGTACGAGTTGACGCGACACATCAAAGCACTGCACTCGACATAAGGCTGGTCATAGTGGGGAGTAACTTAGACTAGTAACATGCATATGTTACTAGTCTATGTTACTCCCTCTCTCTCAGTTTATAAGGCGTGCACGTACCCCTAGGTCGTCAATTTGACCAATGTAACATAAGTCATATATTACAAAAAATATACCAATATAAGCTTCAAATGTTCTATTTTCAAAAGGTATAATTTTTGTGTTATATAGTTTATATTAGGATGATAAAATTGACAACCTAGGTATACGTGCATGACTTGTAAACTGAAATGGAGGGAGTACTTATCTCTATAGTGCATAGTATCATAGATTAGTATCATAGGTGGTCTCATTTATTGACATGCATGACACATAGTAGCATCACATTTATTTTGTTACGGTATCTACCTATGTTACTATAACCATCTCTCTCTTCTTTAATTGCCTGCCACATAAGCATGTTTGCGAGTCCCAAGTGCATGATACTACTTATGTTACCCCCACTATGGCCAGCCTAAGTCTTTTTACACATTTCAAATGGACTACTTTGTATGTAGACATATTCTGCTTCGTATGTAGTCACTTGTTGCAATCTCTAAAAAGACTTATATTTGGAAATGGAGGGAGTACAACGCATGCATGCATGCCGTGACTTTCCTTTTGATACTTGCATGTGTTGATTTGATGCACCTTGCCAAATTTTGACTATAAATTTAACTAACCAAATTTTCATGCATGTCACAAAAAATTATGGGGTTGTTTCGATTGTGACTATGTTTGTCTTATGTTGCCTCATTATTTTTCCCACACTTGCCACACTTGCCTAACCTGAGTTGCTCAAATTGTTAGACACACTTTGGCTTGCCTAAGGGAATCTTGCCACAATTTTTGTGTCTATGACACATTATTTTTGTGTCTATGACATGTGGAGTAGAAAATATAAATAATAATGCATGTTGGGGCAACCCACGTTTCTGCTAATTTTAGCCGTGGGCTTGTTCACAATTTTTACGAGGGGGTGGTTGTTCATTTAATGGAGGGACTTGTAGTACCAGACTTGAAGGATACAAAGTGTGACCTGGCACACCGTAACACCACTTGGAACAAGCGGGTAGCTATCTCAAAAAACAATCAACAACTAAAAAAACCGTGACCTGGCATGTAGTAGTACACAATTTTAAACGATTGTTTTGATGGAGTGAAAAAGGAAAACTACCCCGCTACGTATATATAGGCCGGAGCCTCCGTGCTTGCTTGCTAGGGTTGCTCTATTCACACACTCTCATCATCTCCAGATCTAAACAAGATAGGGGGTAGTAACACTGTCTTTCTCCCTTCAAAAAACACTGGCTTTCTATCCTCACCGCTGGTTACAGATCCGGACATATCCCCCTCCGCCGGTGAAGGGGAGGAGGGGCAGCGTTTAGGCCGTCGTCGACAGTGAGGGAGGAGACCCACTGCCGGCCGCACCGTTATCTCTGGCCGAGCGCCGACGCGGGAGGTCCTCCGATCCCTTCGTTGTTGCCTGTGGGCGGATCCGGCCTCCCGCCGCCCACCTATCCACATCCCGACGACCTTCAGGTATATCTTTGTTCGAAACTGCCTTAGCTCTACCTCCCCAGCTCGCTACGTCGCTGCATGTGCATCATTTTCTACCTCTCAGCCCCTCTCGATCGGATGGTCCAACGTCACCTAGTATTTTTTTTCTTCTATTGTTAGAGGTAAAGCTACTTCATGGAGTCGAATCTTGTACTCCCTCCGTCCGAAAATACTTGTCATTGAAATGGATGTATCTAGATATATTTTAGTTCTAGACACATCCATTTTGATGACAAGTAATTCCAGACGGAGGGAGTACTTGGTTCAAACAAGAAATAAAGTGGGGGTGGGGGGATTTAGTATGTACATCGGACTTGGTACAAACAGGAAGGAAAGGGGGTGAAAGTAGTACAGACTGGTCATCCAACCGGTATCTTGGTCGAAAAGGGAAATATAGGGGTAACGATGTACACAGTGGTATGACCAGGACTAGATTTGCTATCCACACATAGGAGTAGGTGGCTAGAGTGAACAAAAATGGGACCAACCCAGATATGTTTCTTGGATGTTTGTTTCTCAGGGGAACAAACTATGAATCACCACTTTATGCCCCTATTTACGTACATGGTGCTGGACTACTGGTGCATCCACTGTCCCATGCCCTTATACCAAATATTTAGCTGTTCTTAATCTAATGTCCCTGGTAAAAATGAAGCCATGCCACTGTTATAAGCCACGACAAGTTTAGCCAAATGTTTTTGCCTGTAATTGTTTGAGACTCTGACTATTTCCTCTATACCTTTTTGTGAAAACAGGGATATCCAATTCACCTGGTTGTTGTTGTGACCTTTTGGTGCACTGCACAAAACTCTTCTTAAAAGAAGTGACTTTCGTGCTGTTTAACTGGAATGTCAGAATGGAACAGTTGGTTCATTTCGGTGGAACTGCACAAAGGGAGATCTGTGTTCCAATCCTCATCATCCATATTGGCGCCATAACCTTCCTTTAGGTAAGAATGATATTTAATGCATGTGTTCATCTCTATTTTCTGACTGCCATGAGAAAATAATGCTATTTTTTACTAGTACACTTGTACTCCCTCACTGACAAAACCAATTCTGAACTAGAAGGCCAATCATGTACTTGGTTTCACCAACTGGTGAGGAGAAAGAGAAACAGATCATGAAGAGGAAGAAGAAGAAGGAGGGGGGAATGAAGAAGATCACATGATGGTACCGTCCTATGTTATCCTGACATCTTGCTAGTGGTGTTCTATTGTTGTGTTGCTACTAGTCTTAATTTACTTGGAAGACTAGCAAGATGCTCGTTCGTTGCACGTAACATCGAGATGCACTTAACAACAAGACCACCAAATCTGTTTTTGGTAAGAGTATAAGAGTAATAGATAATAGAGTAGAGATAGATAGAGAAATGCAGCATAGTAGTACTTGGCTTAACGACACATCATACTAATTAACCGGATTCTCGATGCATGTGTGACCCAGCTCTACACGGTCAACAGTGCCAATTTGATCTTGCTGAAGCCGAGGCCTCAGTCGAGGCCATTCAAGGGCTCCGGCAATGTCTCCTTTACATGTGAGACGATGCTCCAGGGAGCTCTTCCACTTCTGTCGTCTCTCCTACAAGGTCACTTAATTAATCAGGAGTACTTAAGTAGCACTAATTTATTGCTGCCTAATTTTCCCGTCAGAGTTAAACAAATCTTCAGTAGCACCCTATGTTGAATCATGTATGTGTATATATGTATCTGGAGGTGAATCATGTGGTGGAGCAGGGAGGGAATCTTGGTAGTGTCATGACATAATAATTCTATTGTCTTTCTATCCTTTCTCATTAAGCTAATGAAGGTTTCACCTTTTTCCTACTTGTGCAAATAGGGATCATGTTGTGCCAAGCGTACATTTTAGTGGAACTGCACTAGAGAATACAATGAACTGTATCCCAGCCAGTGCTTTAACTCTGCTAGAAGTTCTTGATAATCTTTCGATATAATCTCACCACTAGTAAACAAGAGTTATTTCAACCATACATTTGAAGTGCACAAAAATATATACTATTGAGTGATTCCAGTGAGTGCTTTATCATCTCTTCTGGAATTACTTGAATAAGCATATTTTTCTCAGGTTGGTACCAGCCTAAGGCCTTCAGCCATATTAGTTTGTTGTACCTATATATGTATTGTGCTACTGTGTTGCTACTGTCATGAGAAACTCCTTTATCTTTGCACGTTAAAGTTTTGCAACCTATGATACATGGCAATGTTTTGAGTGTTGAGCTAATTGGCACTGATTAAATAAACTAATACCTCTCTTTAAGCAAGACTACTATGTTGCTAACTTTACCCATTAAGATAATGAGGGTACTTCTGTTTGTTAGTGTATGTTTCATCAACTAGTCCCACTATTACAGTAATCTCACTCTCTCAATATATGTGCCAACAGGGATGCTCGATTTTGGTGGAACTGCACAAAAACTTTGGGTACTTCATTGCCTCGACCGCTTCCTTCCCTTCATGTCAGTCGCTTTGTCTCGTCTTGCTTGCTTCCTTCGTTTCCTGTCAGTCGCTTATCTCGACTTCCAGTGAAAGGAAATAGTAATTGATATTCTACCTCACATAGGTTGGTATTGGGCTTTATCCTGATTATTGTGCTTGTCATGTATTGGTAATTTGGTATTGTGCTACTGTTTGCCGATTTTATAAAGGAGTAACTTGGAGCCTGAACTCGCAGGAAAATCATTGCATTGGGCGATTTCAGTAGAACTGCACAAAATGATCAGATGGACAGATACTTATGCTGCTGCCATGTACTCCAAAGTTCACTCAGACAAGCATCGATGTTGACAAGAAGTGCCTATATTCATTCGAGTATCAACTGGCGTCAACCAGTTGTCAAACTCCCAAGTATTAGGAGAGTGAACACCAAAAATATTGCTTGGCGCATAGACTAGAAGAACACAGTCCAGTCTTTGGTCCCAACTTGTGCCTTTTGGTTATCGGCAGATATGGTAGCGAACTGTATGGCATGGAGTCTAAAGATTCCAGACAAGTTGGTTGACGCGTATATTCATATGGCACTTAATCATTTTGCACGCCAGGGATGCTCCATTTTAGTTGAACTGCACAAAAAATTTGGGTGGTTCATTTTCTCAACTGCCTCCTTTCTCGTCTACAATGTAGAATTTTGGTGAGCTACGGGACCAAGATGAGCCAGTAAACTAGTTGGATGAAAGTAGTGGCCAAGTTACTCAAACCTCGCTCGGCACGAGGCCACTATTTGAGGATAAACCTACAAGCAAAGTTCAGATTGTCTGTGCTGCCTCTTATGTACTCGAAAGTTTACTCGTACAAGAACTAATTTTAGCAAGAAGTACCTCCGACTGAACACCATTTACCAGTCTGTACCCTAGGTAATTAAAGTTCGTCCATGGATCATATTGGCTGTGATCTCAATCATTTGGATGCATAAACATACTGAACATGTGTATATCTGAATCTTTTTGTGAATTATGCATGAATATTGTCGTGTGATCTATCAATCATTTGGATGCATAGATATGCTGAGCTTGTGTATATATGAATCTTTTGAGTTGTTGATAGTGAATGTTGGCTATGAATATGAACATGTCCTGTGAACCTCAGTTTGATACAAGTGTTTACCTTTTCTGTTGTATTTGTGTGTGAACTTGTTAGTATGCCTACTGTGGGGTATGTGACGTGTGGGTGTCAATGGCACACCTTCTTCCTGAGAAGAATTGCACCTACTTTGTTAGGGTAGCAATAGCGCATCAGCTCTTTTTAATCTGTTTATTACTCTGTCTTCCCTTCTTCCCTGCTCAACCCCTGTCATAATGTTTTCGGCCTCAAAACAAACATAGTACTGCGTTGTTTTTGGGGATTGTTGAAAAATCGAGTGCTGGTTTCTGTAGGTTGGCCAGCCCAGCAAATGGGCTGCTGGTCCACCATGACAGACTAGGAGGCTAAAAATACAAGTTGTATGGTGCAGAGGCAAGTAAAAAAACGCTATCGAGAGCCATCCACTGAAGAAAAAAATCGCTCCTAATGTGCTTCTTCAGTCGTGCCGCCGGCCCCCTCTTTAATCCAGTTTGCTCGGGGATCTGGTATCATTTTTTTTCAGAGGGAGAACAAGTATCAGCTAGGCCTAGGTTTTGTATTTTAACATGCATAGCCCACGACATACGGAGACAGTGGTTTCAACTTATTTTTTGAGGTCCATACTGGCCTATGGGATTTTTCTTAAAGATCGGCAGCCCAATGTATTTTTTAACAAAACGCAGGTCTCTGTTAGATTTATCTATATATAAGAATAATAATGATGTGTCCAATTTATGTTTTTCCTTCTAACCACATTATACATATTTATATTATTACTATTATCGTATATTTTATAGAGACTTTTATATACATTATATAAACATCCCACGTGTTATTAACTTATAAAAGTAAATATTTAACGGAAGTTGGCAAGGAAAATCCTAGTTGTTTTTGACTCACGGGCAAGGAAAATCCTGGTGATTGCATACAAAAGCTTGCGAAGATTTTAAGCACCAATTTAATAATAACGTGCCCATTTTTATTTTGAGCAATAACTCGTTAATTTATTAATTATATATAAAAAATGTGCCTCTCTGGTTTATTCTTTGATATTAATTGCTCCTTCTAACATAACATTATATATATAATGAGCCCAGCATTTTTTTTGAGAATCACAACGCACTTTATTGCCTAAGTTCAATGCTTACAGGGATACATAAATGAGCAGGTGGTGCATCAAGCCACACATGCCTACCTATATCAAGAGACGTAGCCATACGTGCTAGTCTATGAGGCTCCTCATTAAATTCATGTTGTTCATGACTAAAAAGACAAGCCCTAAATAAATTGCTTCGTTCTTTGATCTCATGAAACACCATACAATGTCCACCAAGGTTCTTTGGTGCTTCGATTTCCCGGATGACTCTCAGACAGTCAGTAGCAATATATACTCTTTCCAGGTCCAGGTCCTCACTCAACGCTAGTGCTTCTTGACATGGGCTAGGATCCGTGTATACATGGGCTGGGATTTCTTAGAAAATATAACGAGCCCAGCTAATTCGTGTATTTCAAGGAAGTGCAAATGGGCTGGGATTTCTTAGAAAATATAAATGGGCCTGATTGACGCGAAATTATTTGTTCACCCAGCCCAGCAAATGGACTGTACATTCTAGAAAACATGGGTTAAATATATGCCGCATTTTTTCATGCTGACATGTGGGCCAATAGGTCGAAGCCTACGCAGGGCGTTGTCAACTTGGTCAACAAATGATTGTGACATCTACAGCCATTGGATTTATATCCAACAGCCGGCATGCACCTTCAATCTCTCGTCTTCTTCCTCCAGCGTCGCCGGGACCACCTGGCCCGGCCTCCGGCGGCTAGAGGCTCTGCTTAGCACGCATCGCTGCGAAGCGCTACCCCACCGCCGGCCAGGCTATCGCTGCGAAGATGACTGTACATGAAAGACTGACAGTGGGGACGCACCACGCCCATGGATGCATGCATGCAACGGAACTCGGTGTGGTCAACGTGGTCAAGGAACGACTTCCATCCGAAGTATACTGTACGTGGAGAGGCTGACAGCTGGGCCCACTAAGTTGATGGGGATGGAGGGCTTTGTCAACTTAGTCAATATGAACGATTCTAGCTGCAGTGACCGTACGATGTCCATCCAGCGGCCATCATGCTTCTTCAACCTCTGGTCTTATTGCTCCAGCCGCCCAAAGCAGCGCCGGTCGTGCCGCCTGCTCCTGCCTCCCGTGGCCGGCTATGATGTCGCGGAGGCCTCACCGCCCCCTACTACTCCCGCCGCTAGCCAGGCCATCCATCCACTCACCCACACCCCCTGTTATTCTGCGGCAATGTCAGCCTCACACCGCATCCGAATGAGTGAACCCTCATACTCCTCTACGCGTGGGCATCCACTGCCGCGTCTTCCCCGGCTCTGCGCCATCACCTTCCTAGGCCTTGCCGCCGTCCACCGCCGTGGTGCACTCGGCGCGGCGTGGTCAATGTGGTCAACGACCGACTTCCATCGGAAGAGTACTGTACGTGGAGAGGCTGACAGCTGGATCCATGGCCATAGCCCAGTTTTTTTGTGATTTGCCAAGTAAGTTGCTTTGTCAGGCCTGTTGGGCTGCAAATCTTTCAAGACGAGGAGAGCATCATTCGGCTGGCCGAGAAAATGGCCTATCAGTAATGAGAAATGGGTTGTACATTTTTAAAACACATCAAACCGGCAATTAGTTTCAAATTTCTTCTTTGCATTTCGAGATTTTAAATTGCATTGATTTTTATGCGTGGACAATTTGTTGGACTTTATATTGATATACATTTATTTTTAAAATTAGTTTGAATGTGACTCGAAATTTCAGGATTAAAAACAGTTCGGACCACACCGAAATATGCAAAATTTCGTATAATTTTTTAACTGTGGCCACAATATGGGCTGTAATGCTAACAAAAAGAATATGGGCTCCAAAAAACCCTTAAGAATTAGCAAATGGGCTGTAAATTATTAGAAATAATGGCAGATGGGTTGTATGCTGTTTTCCATAGATTTGAGGCTTTCCTAAAAAAAGGTTGACACACAAGCAGTGACTGTTGGATTTCCATCCAACAGCCGTCGTGCTTCTTCAATCTCTGTTCTTCCTGCTCCAGCCGCTCAAACAAGCGCCGGCGGGACTGCCTGCTCCCTCCTACCCACGGCCAACTGTGCTACCGCGCAGGCCTCACCGCCCCACCGTACTCCCATCGCTGGCCTAGCCATCCCTCTACTCACCCACACCTGTTGTTATTCTCCAGCGACGGGAGATGAACCAGTAAACCCTCGTACGTTTTACTCGCCTCCGCGTGGGCAACAACTGCCGAGTCTTCCCAACCTCCATCTCATTCCCTTCCTAGGCCTCGCCATCGTCCACCGCCTTGATGCTCTCGGCGCGGCCTGGTCAACGTGGTCAACGACTGACATGCATCCGAAGTGGACTGTATGTGGAGAGGCCGACAGCTGGGTCCACGGCTAGGGATGGCACCCGCAGGGTATGGGTACGGGTGGAGCCACCACATACCCTTACCCGTCCGCCCTGAACTTACCCATGACCCATGCCCATACCCGTCAAGGGTACAACATTTTCCCATACCCATCACCCGACAGGGTATATGGGTACCCGCGGATAAAAAATACCCGCGTTTACAATACATCAATTTAGTAGAGAATAGTTGTAAAAAGCAACATATAATCATAAATTATTAACAACAACAATACATTCTCATAAACAAAAAATACTTGACTATAAAGTGACACATAAAAATGTTAAACAACAACATATAATCATAAATAACAACACATAGGAATACACTTTAAGTTCACAAAATCATGATAAATTAAAGAGATAATTTGAATACACATTAGAGTTTTTACCTAGCGTGATTAGGAGGGGAAAATGAATACCTTAGGATATTTACGGAAACCCACTTGTCAACTTTTTAGATGGGTACATGGGTACGGCGGGCATGGGTTATACGATCCCATACACTTACCCTCTCTACCCTATGGGTATGATATTTTCCCATTTAAGTACCCATGGGTAAAGTTTTTGTCTCATACCCTTACCCTAATAGGGTTTTTACCTGTAGGGCACGCGGGTAATGGGTACCCATTGCCATCCCTATACATGGCCGCACGCAAGGAAATGCCTCCTTATTATGCGCAAAACAATGATTCCTCCACCTGACATCAGGGACCCACCGAAAGGGCCTCTGTATTTCACGAAAAAACGTTACCGCCACTGACTTGTGGGCCTACTAAGTTGACAGGGATGGAGGGCTTTGTCAACTTAGTCAATATGCACAATTCTAGCTCCAGTGACCGTATGATGTCCATCCAACGGCCGTAGTGCTTCTTCGACCTCTGGTCTTCTTGCTCCAGCCGCCCAAACCAGCGTCGGTCGTGCCTCGTGCTCCTGCCTCCCGTGGCCGGCTGCGATGCGGCGGAGGCCTCACCGCCCCCTACTACTCCCACCGCTGGCCAGGCCATCCCTCTACTCACCCACACCCCCTGTTAATTGTTATTCTGAGGCGACAGAAGACTCACACCGCAGTGAACCAGTGAACCCTCGTATTCCTCTACGTGTGGGCATCCATAGCCGCGTCTTCCCCGGCTTCGCGTCGTCCCCTTCCTAGGCCTCGCCGTCGCCAACGCCCTGGTGCTCTCAGCGCGGCGTGGTCAACGTGGTCAAGGAATGGCTTCCATCGGACGTGGACTGTACGTGGAGAGGCTGACAGCTGGGTCCACGGCGGCCGCAAGGAAGTGCCTCCTTATTACGTGCCAAATAATTATTCCTCCACCTGACAGCGGGGACCCACCGGACGGGCCACTATATTTCACGAAAAAAACATTTCCCCCGTGACTGCTGGGACCCACCAGCTACACCTTCGCACGCAAGGAATTGCGTCCGGGCAAAAAAATGATTCGCCCCCCTGACAGTTGGGACCCACCAGCTACATCTTCGCACGCAAGGAAGTGCCTGACAGTCGGGACCTACCTGGTCGAAGCGTACGTAGCGTTGGCATTCTGGTCACGAATGTGTACGTACATATATACTGGTGGATGTAGAGGCGCACACGTGTCGTAGTAGAGGCGCGTACGTGTCGTAGTAGAGGTGCGCACGTAGCACGTACACGTACGTACAGCGGCCAGTGTGCAAGAAAGAAAATACGGCCACGTATGTGTACATATGGGCGGGGTCTCGAACGCCTACACGCGCATACGTACAGCCAGGGCTCATGTACATGGCTGGGTCGGAACGCAGAAACAATGTCGTCGTCATGTTCATGGGGAGCCAACCGGCTGGGTCGGAACGGAATGCGTGGTCGTGTCAATCGGGAGGGCTTGGATGGAACAGGCGATGGAAACGAGGCCTGGCGTACCACAGAATGGAGGAAACGGCCTTGTGTTCGACCGGCCACGTTCAAAACGGGATCCTGTTCATCAGGAGGGGTCTGGCGTACCGCAAAACGGAGGAAAGGGACCTCCTACGGTCGAAACGGGGGTCCTGTTGATCGGGAAGGGTGTGGCGTACCGCAAAACGGATGAAACAGACTTGTGTTGGAGCGCTCCGGTCGAAACGGGGGTCCTGTTCATCGGAAGGGGTGTGGCGTACCGCAAAACGGAACTCCACGGGATACTGTTCATCTCCACCGTCGACCTCGTCCAGCCTCCACGGGCTACTGTTCATCCACCGTCGACCTCCTCCAGCCTCCACCTACGACTGTTCATCCATGGGCTCCTGTTCATCCAGCCTCCACCGTGCGCTACTCCATCGGCTACTGTTCAACCACCCCTCTCCACGGGCTCCTGTTCAACCACCCCTCCACGGGCTACTGTTCATCCATCCCTCCACCATCTACTGTTCATCCAGCCCTCCACAGGGTCGTCCTGTTCATCCAGCCCTCCATGGGGTCCTGTTCATCCAGCCCCAACCGGCTCGATCGGGGTCCTATTCATCCAAAGGCAACGCCACAGGTCATGTTCATCCACTCCCACGGCTCACTATTCATCCAAGCCCCCCCCCTACAACGCTCACTGTTCATCCAGAGAGGCGGCATCGATCGGCTTCAGTTAGCAGCAGTAGCGAAGGAATCAATCGCTCGGGTTCAGTAACGCGTAGCCTGCAGTGCAATCGCTCGGGTTCAGTTAGAGCCCAACACCTCGCTCGGGTTCAGTTAGAGCCAACGCCTCGCACACACGCGCGTACGTGTATGAGAGAAGCGCGCATGGCTCGGCCCCCGACCACCCACCGTAACCGGGAACTCCCCGAAAGTTTCCTCGCCCTCGCTTCTACCACGGTTTTTTCCGTCATGGACGGCCCAAAGAATGTCATGCAGTTGCGTCTCCGGCCCGCCCAGGACGAAAAGCCCATTTTTGTCATGATTTTTTGTCATAGAAGCAGGAACCCACCACATCTATGATGATACCGGGTTTTGTCACAATTATTGTCATAGAAGTGTCATATGTATGACAGAAAAAATCCGTTCGGCCCAAAATGTCACGGATGTGTCTTTTTTTTGTAGTGATATCAATAGGTTCATTTCTATTGTTTGTCTACAATGCACCCATGTTTTGATGACTTTCATAAAAATCGCCTATTCACCCCCCCCCCCTCCTCTAGTCGAATACTAGCACTTTCAAGGTGCCCCTAGCAGTACACATCTGAGAGACACATGGCATGCATGCAACTCATTGAAAGTTGTTCCATGTACCCATGCAAGCCTGGATTGTCGGGTGGTCGTTCCGGCTTCTCCGATTTTCAGACAGTAAGGATATAGCATTAAAAACAGATTTAAATGTTTGTCACTTTGTCTTCTACTGACAAGGATTCGGAGAAGACAATCGACAGGTTTCAATAGAATGCATATGATTTGGACATTTAGAATTTGAGGTAGAGGTACAAAATAGGTTAGGGTCCAATCACATTCACTTAGATCAATAAGGATTCAAGAATGAAGACATAGCTATAAGTGAATGTTGTAGAGGACAGAACACAA
>NC_041381.1:602345593-602366598 GCF_002162155.2 Triticum dicoccoides | reverse complement strand
TGCGAAAATAAACCTTGAAGACAAATTAATGTTAAAGACAAAACAAATGCGAAGACTATGCAACCATAACGCCAAGAGAAACACTTCAATAAGAATTTGGTGGTGGCATTACCCACCATATACGAAGTATTAGACCCAGACACGGCGCACAATTATCGTGGCGCTCCGAAGTCAAATTCCACATTAATGTATTCACACTCAGAGGGTAAGTCTTCATTGATTTAAGATATACGTTACTTCATGTGTTGCACATCTAAGTCATCAACATGCATAAGCGTTAGGATGTCTGTCCAATTACATGACATTTGAGGATTCTAAGATATTTAGCTCACACGGCAAATTGCAAAACCTTTTCTCATCCAAGGGCTTAGTGAAAATATCTGCCAATTGCTCTTCAGTGTTGACGTGAATGATATCAATATCTTCTTTGTTGACATGATCTCCGAGAAAGTGATGACGGATCTGAATGTGCTTTGTCTTTGAGTGTTGAACTGGATTCTTGGAAAGCTTGATGGCGCTTCCATTGTCGCAGAAGAGTGGTACATTCTTCGTGTTGTTGCCACAGTCCTTGAGAGTTTGCTTCATCCATAGAAGCTGAGCACAGCACGATCCAGTAGCAATGTATTCAGATTCAGCAGTGGAGAGTGATACACAGTTCTGCTTCTTTGAAGACCAACAGAGAAGAGATCGTCCGAGAAAGTGACATGTTCCTGAAGTGGACTTGCGATCAACCATGTCACTATCATAATCAGCATCAGAATATCCAATCAGATCAAATGTTAAGCCCTTTGGATACCATAATCCTATCGTTGGGGTGTAAGCCAAATATCGAAGTATTTGCTTCACCGCTAGGTGATGTGACTCCTTTGGTGCCACTTGGAATCGGGCACACATGCAAACGCTAAGCATTATATCTGGCCTAGATGCGCATAAGTAAACTAAAGAACCAATCATGGAGCGATATACCTTTTGATCGAACTCTTTACGATTGTCGTCAGGACCCAGATGTCTTTTGGTTGGCATTGGCGTCATGTATCTTTTGCAGTCTTACATTCCAAACTTCTTCAGGCAATCTTTGAGGTATTTCTCTTGTGATATGAAGATGCCATTGCTCTGCTGATGGACTTGAAGACCAAGGAAAAATTTCAGCTCACCCATCATGGACATTTGATATTTCTCTTGCATCATGTGCCCAAACTCATCACTGTATCTTTTGTCAGTGCAGCCGAAGATAATGTCATCCACATAGATTTGACACACAAATAGTTCACCGTCATATGTCTTCGTAAGAGTGTCGGATATACAGAACCAGTTTGAAGCCTTTGCTCTTCAGGAAGTCTTTGAGTGTGTCATACCAAGCGCGAGGAGCTTGTTTGAGGCCATACAGTGCCTTGTTGAGCTTGTATACCATATCAGGATGTTTTGGATCTTCAAATCTAGGTGGTTGTGCAACATACACTTCTTCTTCAATCTTGCCATTGAGGAAGGTACTCTTCACATCCATTTGGCACAGAAGAATGTTGTGATGGTTGGCCTGGGCTAGCATTATGCGAATGGCTTCAAGCCTTGCCACAGGAGCAAATGTTTCATCAAAGTCAATTCCTTCTACTTGAGTGTAGCCTTGAGCAACTAGATGAGTCTTGTTTCTGACAACTTGACCATGCTCATCTTATTTGTTGTGATAGATCTACTTGGTGCCAATGATATTGTGCTTACAAGGATCTGGACGCTTGACCAGTTCTCATACATTTTTCAGCTTGAACTGATGAAGCTCTTCTTGCATAGCTTGAATCCATTTAGGTTCCATAAAGGCTTCAGTAACTTTCTTGGGTTCAGATATAGAGATAAATGCAAAGTGCCCACAGAAATTTGCTAGCTGTGTTGCTCTTGAATGAGTGAGTGGACCAGGTGCATTGATGCTATCAATTATCTTCTCAATATGTACATCATTTGCAACACGGGGATGAACTGGACGATGATTTTGTCCTTGCGGAACATTGTCTTCAGCTTCAGCATTGACTTCAGGCTGAGCATTGTCTTCGGGTTGATTTGGTACAATGACGATTTCTTCTTCAGCACGAGCTTCTGAGGGTATGATTTCTCCTGTACCCTTGAGCTTGATAGGTTCACTAGGAGGGACTTCATCTAACACATTTGGTAGGTGCTCTCTTTGCGAGCCGTTAGTCTCATCGAACCGCACATCCACATTTTCAACCACTTTATAGTGAAAGAGGTTGAAGACTTTGTAGGAGTGTGAATCCTTTCCGTGTCCAAGCATAAAACTTTCATGTGCTTCTGGTGCAAATTTTGAAGTGTGATGTGGATCCTTGATCCAGCACCTAGCACCAAATACTCTGAAGTAACTGACGTTTGGCTTCTTACCGGTTAGCAGCTCATATGATGTCTTCTTCAGAAGCTTGTGAAGATAAGCACGGTTTATGACATGGCATGCAGTATCAATGGCTTCAGGCCGTAACTTCCTTGGAGTCTTGTACTCATCAAGCATCGACCGAGCCATCTCAATGAGGGTTCTGTTCTTGCGCTCCACGATGCCATTATACTGAGTTGTGTAAGGAGCTGAAAACTCATGAGTGATGCCCAGTGTATCAAGATAAGTCTCGAGGCCGGTGTTCTTGAATTCAGTGTCATTGTTACTTCTGATGTGCTTGATCTTGATGCCATAGTTCATCATGGCACGGTTGGCAAATCGTCTGAAGACATCATGCACCTCAGTCTTGTAGAGGATTATATGAACCCATGTATATCTTGAGTAATCATCAACAATGACAAAACCATAGAGACAAGCAGTGGTAGTAAGAGCAAAGTAATGAGTAGGGCCGAATAAGTCCATGTGAAGCAGCTCGAAGGGTTGTGATGTCGTCATGATTGTCTTCGAGGGATGCCTGGCCCTAGTCATCTTCCCAGCTTCACAAGCACCACACAGATGATCCTTCTTGAACTTGACGCCCTCGATCCCCACATCATGCTTCTTCTTTGCGAGAGTGTACAAGTTCCTCATGCCAGCATGTCCTAGCCTCCGATGCCAGAGCCAGCATTTTGAAGCTTTTGCTAGAATACATACAGCCAACTGTGGTCCTGCTGAGAAATCTACCATATACAGATCATCTTTTCAATACCCTTCAAAGACTAGAGACTTGTAAGATTCCATAAGCACAAGGCAACGATATTTTCCAAAAATCACAATCATGTTCAAATCACAAAGCATTGAGACAGACATTAAGTTGAAACCAAGGGATTCAACAAGTGTCACTTTATCCATGTGCTGATCCGTTGAGATTGCAACTCTACCAAGACCCAATTCCTTGCTTTTACCAGTGTCAGCAAATGTGATGTGACTTTTGTAAAACGGGCATAGGGTTGAATCCATCAGAAGACTTCGATCACCAGTCATATGGTTGGTGCATCCACTATCCATAATCTGTTCTGAAGCCTTTGGTGTCATATCCTACAATACAGTTTGGGGGATAGGCTTCACCAAGAGACTTGTGAAGCAGAAACATTTGACGAACTAGTGGAACATGAAAGTTCAGATCTTGGTTAGGATAACTAGGATGATTGTCAAGGAATCTTGGGACGAAATACATAGTAAGACCATTTGGACATTTTATCTTGCGTCCCACAAGATGTTTAAGGTCCCCAGCATACCCATCAGACGCCTTTGATTTCCGGCTGGAGACCTTACCCTGCAAAAGGAGAGTTAAGTTTTCTTAACCACCCACATCTTCAGGGGTGGCTTAGAAGCAATGAGTCTAAGTGCAGCATCTAAGAACTTCGGCTTTGGAGCCCTAGCAAATAGCCTTGCAGGAGGTGCATAATACTCATAAGAATAAGCAGAAAAGTTCTTGGTCTTATGAACATAGCGGTTTGATGAAACACGCTCATATTCAAAAGTCTGAGTATGTTTTCCCTGCAAAACATTGGCATTAGGGTGACTCAGGTGAGTCCTCTGTCTGTATGAAGCCTTTGGACCATATGGAGCCTTTGGTCCGGGATTTATCTTCTTCCCCGGTGGTGTCATGATGACATTCACGGGAAGACTTTCAAGACAACTTTTGGGTACCCAGATCTTCTTAAGAGGTGGTCCATTCCTGCAGTTAGTCAATGTACCTGGCAAACACTTCACCATTCTGATTCCTGAACAGTTTATAGTTTTCATCAAAGGATTCATCAATGATAATTGGGTTAGCACAAGAGAAGCCAGATAAGGTAGATGGGTCCACTAAAGGTCCCTTAGCAGCAAGCCATGTGGTTTTGGGGTACTACTCAGGCATCTAGTAAGAACCATCAACATTCATTTTCCTCTCAAACCCAACACCCTCTTTCTTAGGGTTTCGGTTGAGAATCTGCTTTTTGAGGACATCACATAGTGTCTGATGCCCTTTGAGACTTTTGTACATTCCTATCTCAAGCAATGTCTTCAACATGGCATTCTCATCCACAATAGTAGGGGTATCCTCAGTAGAGGGGTTCGTTACCACATTAGCAGTTGAAGATATTGCAACAGTAGCAGCAGTTGAACATTCAGCAACACAGACAACATTATCACGCTCAAGAAATTTCAGACATGGTGGTTCAAATCCTTCCTAAGCAAAACTGATATGTTGAGCGCAGAGTAACTTTTTCTCCTTTTGAAGATCTTCATGAGCCGATCTCAATTTCTCAAGCTCTTTCTTCCTTTGGAGATAATCATAAGAGAGCTTTTCATGAGAAGTTGAGAGCGTTTCATGACGACTTTCAAGTTCCTCGTACTTAACATGAAGATTTTTAATGTCTTCAATTAAGGACTGAGTTTGGGTCATTTCCACGTCCAATAGGTCATCGTTTTGTCTAACAACTTTTGTATATGTTCCATAGCATTCTGTTGTTCAGTTGCAATTTTAGCAAGTGTTTTGTAGATAGGTTTAGATTCACATTCAGAATCATCTTCACTTGATGTTTGAAAGTAAGCATCACGTGAGTTTACCTTGGCACCACATGCCATGAAGCAGTAGTTGGGAGCAGAGTCATCCTCATCCTTGGCATCAGCATTGGCGATGAGGCCATTGTCTTCAGTGTTGAAGATGGACTTGGCGACATATGTAGAAGCTAGAGCCAGGCTTGCTACTCCAGGATCAGATTCCTCTTCAGACTCCACCTCTGCCTCCTCAGATGCAGACTCCTCCTCAGAATCCATCTCCTTGTCAACAAATGCACGAGCCTTGCTTGATGAGCTCTTCTTGTGTGATGAAGACTTCGATGAAGACTTGGAAGAAGACTTTGATGATTTCTTCTTCTTCTTGTCATCAGAATCATATTCCTTGCTCTTCTTCTTCTTCTTTGTCTCATTGTCCCACTGTGGACACTCAAAGATGTAGTGACCAGGTTTCTTGCACTTGTGGCAGGTTCTCTTCTTGTGATCACGAGAGGAAGCTTCATCATTTCTTGAGCTAGATCTTGAAGTATTTCTGAAGTCTTTCTTCCTGGCGAACTTCTGGAACTTCTTCACAAGCATAGCAAGCTCCTTTCCAATATCTTCAGGATCCCCACAACTCTAGTCAGATTCTTCTTTAGATGAGGAGACAACCTTCGCCTTCAAAGCGCGAGTACGGCCATAGTTGGGACCATAGGTATCTCTTTTCTCAAATAGCTGGAACTCATGTGTGTTGAGCCTCTCAAGTATATCAGATGGATCAAGAGTCTTGGAGTCAAGGAGCTCTTGAATCATCAGGGCCAGGGTGTCAAATGAGCTGTCAAGAGATCTCAGAAGTGTCTTGACGATTTTGTGCTTGGTGATCTCAGTGGCGCCGAGTGCATGAAGCTCATTTGTGATATCAGTGAGGCAATCAAATGTGAGCTGGACATTCTCATTGTCCTTTCTCTTGAAGCGGTTGAAGAGATTGCAAAGAACACTAATCCTTGAATCTCTCTGTGTTGAGACGCCTTCGTTGACCTTCGTGAGCCAGTCCCAGACTAGCTTCGCAGTTTCTAGAGCACTCACATGACCATACTGCCCTTTGGTCAGATGACCACAGATGATGTTCTTGGCAGTTGAGTCCAGTTGGATGAACTTCTTGACATCAGCAGGAGTAACACCTTCACCGGCCTTGGGAATGCATCTTATTCTTTCATTAGGGGCACGCAGCGGAGACCTTGATTATCCCTGCAGTCGACATAGCTAAACTCCTGGTGGTTAAACCGAATCACACAGAACAAGGGAGCACCTTGCTCTGATACCAATTGAAAGTGCTAGTATTCGACTAGAGGGGGGTGAATAGGAGATTTTTATGAAAGTCTTTAAAACATGGCTGCTTTGAAGACAAACAATAAAAATGGACCTATTGATATGCAGCGGAAGGTAGACTACACTAGACAAGCCATAGTCAACTATGCAATGTAGTGAAAGCACAAAGACTATCAGCAGCTAGGTAGTATGGATCAGGATGGAAGATAGTACGAAGCCAAATAGTAAATAGTCTTCACATAGTGAAGTCAATCAGATCAGGAAAATGTGCAAAGACTTCACGAATACAAACTGTAAGTAAAGAGAGGGAGGATGGATAGAACCAGTTGCTTGGAGAGGACAAGGGATTTGTTGGACCAGTTCCGGTTGCTGTGACAACTGTGCGTCCGGTTAGGGAGGCTGAGATTCAACTCAGAAGACCGTGTCTTCACCTTATCCCCCTTGAGTTAAGAACACTTAGTCCTTGCCCAATCACTCTGGTAAGACTTCAAGGGAGACTTCCAAACCTTCACATACTTCGTTCACCGGCAATCCACAATGACTCTTGGATGCTCAGAACGCAACGCCTAACCGGCTGGAGGATTCACAGTCCTCAAGTGTAATGAGTCTTCAGATCACGCGGACAGAAAGACTTCAGTTATGCCTGACACTCTTTGGCTCTGGATGTTTTGGGCGTTGTCCTCACAAGGATTACTCTCTCAAAGGCTTCGGAGGTGGGTTGCTGTCAAACGACAAGCGTCGTGCACTAAATCTGAGCAGCCACCAATTTATGGCGTAGGGGGTGGGCTATTTATAGCCAGGAGGCAACCCGACCTGATATGTCCAAAATGACCCTGGGTCACTAAGGAACTAACACGTGTCCAACAGTCAGATTTCAAACACACGCGGCAGCTTGACTTGGGCTACAAGTAAAGCTGACTCATCCAGCTCTGGATAAGATTTGCTCTCATTGTCTTCGCTCGAAGACTTAGGATTTGGTTGAGCATCACTTCAGTCACTTTGACTTTTTTCGCTTGGACCCCACTTAACGGTAGGTTCCTATGACTCAACAAAAAAGAAAAGGAAACTATGAAACAACTATGTCTTCACACTCCATAGTCTTCATGTGATGTCTTCTCCAGTCATAGTCTTCAATGTGAATATCTTCAGAGACCACCATTGTCTTCAATGTCTTCACACATTTTTAGGGGTCATCTCTGGTAGGTAAACCGAATCAATATGGGACTACTGCCTGTGTTATCCTGCAATTCTCACAAACACATTAGTCCCTCAACCAAGTTTGTCGTCAATACTCCAAAACCAACTAGGGGTGGCACTAGATGCACTTACAGGTTTGTAACACTTGAATATGCTGATAAGAATGCCATCAAGCGCCCATGGGGTGATTGTCTGTACCGCAACTTGGTACCGAAGAATAAAGCTGAAGCTATTGAACAGGAGCTTTATCCCTATATGGTCAGAGGACCACAGCCTGAGAATGCCGACCCATCATCTCTCCTATGGTGTTGTGAAGACAATCTTTTCAAGCGCAACTTCCATATCGCAAAAGATTCAGCTGTTAAGAACTAGAAGGAGTTTGGCCTCAACTTCAATCCTGGCCCTCCGCTCCAAGGTATGATGGAACTCGTGAAGCCAATGAGAATAGGATTGGCCCCTTCGCCAACTTCGACGGGCTTCTGTCTCATATTGCTTCCCAGAGAGCTGTTGTGGAGCAATCTGCTGAAGAAGCTGATACTGATGATGCTTCATCACCACCAAAGCAGAAGAAGAAGAAGGCAAAAGCTTTAAAGCCATCTGCCTCTGCTGCTCCAAAAGCTTCAACCAAGAAGTCACTGAAAACTGCACCGCCTGAATCTAGTGTGCAGTCTGAAGATTTATCTCGGGTGTCCAAGAGGACCCAGAAGCCATTGCCCAAGAAGGCAACTGGGCAACCCCTCACTCCTGCTGCCATTTTGTGCAACGAGGAGGACACCATTGATCTGTCAAGCGATGAAGATCTTGGTGATGAAGCCTTTGAGATGCTGATCAAGAGCAAGCAAAAGGCAGAGATCTTCAGTGATCTGCCCCTCTTTGATGTTGACATCTTGAACAATTTCATTGATGAGTGGTTCAACGACCAGAACATCAACATAGACAGTCCACAGCTGCCAGTGGGCATCAGCGTCACATTCCACTCTACAATTGCCAATGAGCTGGCCTTGGCATAGAAAATCGTCGAGCTCAAGAACAAGATTGACTATGAGAAGGCCCATTTCAAGAAAAACATGCACAAGCTCAGTGTGGCAGATGTGCAAATCTTCAAGAAGATGTTGCATGACCTCAAAACTGAATTTCATAGGAAGCGTGAAGAAGCCAAAGGCTCTCGAGAGCGCATGAAATCTTATGCTCAGAAATGTGTGCAAGCGCACAATGAAGCTGAAAAGAGGAAAGCTTTTGGGCGTCCTGGCATTGATCCTAGAATGGCGGCTAAGAAGAGCAAAAAGCACGATGAAGCTAATCCTGACACTGCAAGGTAGGGACAACCCAACATTGTCTTCCCTGCCCAACATGACTGGCTCAAAGCCAAAGGTCCCCACCGCTGCTTCTGAGCTCAAGAAGACTAGGCATGTTGAAGCAGAAGCCAGGAAGAGGAAGCACAAGGATACATCTAATGATGCCCCTTCCAAGAAAAAGCTGAAGACAAAGGGCTCTAAGTCTTCAAGGAAAGATCGTGTTGCTGCCCCTGAGCCCCTTGTTGTTGAACCCATCTCTGTTGCATATCCTGCCTCTGCTAATCGCGAGTGTCATCTCATTGTTCATGAGCCTGCTCCCATAGAGGCACCAGAATCTGAAGAAGTTACACTATTGACCCCAACGCAGCTGAAGACATTGGTCATGAAGACAATGTAGTTGATGATGAAGTCCTTCCTCAGCTCGAGCGCAAGTTGGTATCATCGCCTGCTCCCACGAGCAGTGAATACATTAGCATTGGTCGTCCATTGACGAAGCCAATTGTTCAAGATGACTCCTGGGCTGAGCGCCAAAAAGAAGATACCCCTATTCAAGATGAGACACCCCATACTCTACTAGCCCAAGTTACCTATCCGGTACTTGATGATGACAATTACATGGAGACCACTCCATCTCCAAAGGCATCGACAGCGTTTCGCAGGCTTCGCAAAGGTCTCAAGCCATCCGTCTCCATGTCCACCATTGCAGAAGAAGATTCACAATGATCCGACTCAGTGGCACGTCAAGTGTTCCCTGAAGATAATCTTTCTGCGACTGTTCAAGCGTCTAAAGCTAATGCTGCTGAAGACATTCTGGCTGCATCAGCCAATGAAGAAAGAAGAGAAGAAGAAAGAGAAGCTACCCCCTGTTGTTGATCAAGTCATTCTTGAAGAGAATGTGATCGTGCCTGGCCCTCCGATCGTTGACCAGATGGAGGTTCAAAACAATGAGGCTGCCACCAACACTACCACTAAAGCCAATGACCTTGTCATGGCTAAGACAGTGTGGAGCCTGAAGCCAATGTGAATGTTGAAGCTACTGTGACGCCAGTCATCACTGATGGCATTGTTCCTCCACTACGGCCTCACACCATGGAAAGAGCTTTCAATCGTGAAGGTCAGCTTGTCACTGTTCGTTGGCCTATTATGATTCCTCCAACCGCTCCAGGACCCCAATATGATTATCATGTGGAGCGAAGGCCTAAAGTTCAGAATCCAAAGACGCGTCTGCCAAGGCTTCCAAGTGACGTAACCACACAAGGCTCATTCAGCGTGCTTGGCTTCCGAGAAGACAATACATTCTTTGACAGTGCCAAGAACCCTTACAAGAAGCCAAAGATCTCCTCTGACAGATTCTGGAGCCACCAATAGCGAAGCTATTACTCGTGCATTCTGTACAATCAAGACAAGATTTTTCCGCACCGGCATCTGGATTGTGATGCTATGGCTGGGCTGCCATGTCTGGAAGAAGCCCTTGACTGCTTCAGGGATGTTAGTCTTCTGGCATTTGTCACTGATAAAGAGCACTGGAATGAAGAGCTCCTCCTGCAGTTATATGCCACATTACACATTCGAGGCTACAATAGGGATCTAAAGACTTGGATCCTGGAGTGGAAGACAGGTGATGTACATCACGAAGCCAAAGCTCAGGATATCATCTAGCTTACTTCCCTGCCCACTCCAGGTGAGTTATACGAACCTGGCTGTTTGCTTTATCAGAATGAACTACAAAGCATCTTTCAGAGGCCAGAACTAAGCATGAGCCAAATGCTTAGTATGATGAAGCCTTTGCCCCAAGACGCTAAATATCCAAAGGAATTCTTGGTTAAGGACCTTGAGTATCTGCCACGCACAGTATATCACATTTTGAGGCATACTATTTGGCCCATCAAAGGCCATTCATCTGAAGCCAAACTTGAAGGCTCCATGAAGACTTTGGTGTTCTACATCGTGCATGGCATCAGATTCAACACTCAGGATTTCTTCATCAGACAACTTGCTGCTTCTGGGGGTTGATCTGTTTGGTCTGAAGTTCTATGCTCCATGGGTGATGCGCTTGATTAAGCTTCATTCAACTGTTGACTATCAGCCATCAGCTCGCAATCACATTGTCTTCTTGCTTGATGTTGATATGTCTATTGAAGCCATCTACCCTGAGCCTGCAAAGAAGCCCCTCCATCTTCACAATGCTGAGTTCCAGAGTTTCACACAGCCCATTGATGGTGTTCATGTGCCCAATGCTGAAACTCGTGCCTATCCCTTGGCTGGAAACCTGCGCCTACCGCATCATGCAAACACCAAAGCCACTGCAAGCACCATTATACAAAGGCCTCAGAAGCATCCTCGTGTTCTCAATCATCGTGAGCTTCTGGTAGCTTTACATCAAAAACAGGACAAACAACATGATTGGCTAAAGCGTCAGATGAAGAGTATCTTGCTGGTTGTTAATCGCATTCGCAACTTAGCCATCAAGAACTCGTTTGTTGCTCATGAAGCTTGTCGCCGTTCCTGGAAGAGTCTCACCTTGCTCTGTGCTGAAGATGAACTTCGCACTGATGGCTTCACTGGAAATTTCAAGTTTGACTCTAGGCCTCCTCAAAATGCAAGTTGGCATTGCACACCCTCCATTGAAGATTATGAGTACTCATCCTCGGTTGCAACTGTTGTTGCGAGAGTCGTCGATGAAGAAGATGACGCCTCTTTGCCTGATCTCACTGCTCAGCATGATGATGCTACACAAGGCCCGTCTGCACCACCTAACTTCACTGTCAACCCTGCTGCTCCAACATCATCTCCAACTAGGAACGAGTAGATACTCTATGTCTTCAAACCTTTTTGGTCATTACTGACAAAAGGGGGAGAAGCATATGAGTTGATAGTCTTCAAGTGGGTCCATATGGGTGGTTGCTTAATTTAAGTTCTTACAACTCTCGTTCTGAAACTTTTGGCTTTTGAGTTGTAACACTTAAACTTGATGGTCGTCTGCTACTTTTGCTGCCACTTTGTGATGCGATGATAAATTCTGCATGAAGTCATTCTGCAGACGTCCATTTTCCATTATTCATGTCATTATCTTCATTATCTTCTTATATGCATGATGAAATTGTCTGCACACTTTGAAGATGGCCTCCACAAAGCAAAACCTGCCATGTGCTGCATTCAAAAGCAAACTATTATATGTACATCGTCAGGGGGAGCCTCGTCATATGTATGAAGACAATACTCACAACACTGAACTTTCACATACTTTAATCCCTGTTGAAAACTTCAACCAGTTTGTCATCATGCAACCTTCTTCTTGTAGACGTTGTTGGGCCTCCCCCTGAAAGTTTTGGAGTATCACCCCTAGTTGGTTTTGGAGTATTGACGACAAACATGGTTGAGGGACTAATGTGTTTGTGAGAATTGCAGGATAACATAGGTAGTGCCCCTCATTGATTCGCTTTACCTACCAGAGATGACCCCTAAAAATGTGTGAAGACATTGAAGACAATGGTGGTTCGTGAAGACATTCACGACGACGATTATGACGTGTGAAGCTATTCACTTGAAGACTATGGAGTGCGAAGACATAATTGTTTTGTAGTTTCCTTTTCTTCTTATTGAATCATAGGAACCACCGTACTGTTAAGTGGGGTCCAAGTGAACAAAGTCGGAGTGACTAAAGTGATGCTCAACCAAATCCTATGTCTTCAAGCAAAGACAATGAGAGCAAATCTTATCTAGAGCTGGATGAGTCAGCTTTGCTTGTAGCCCAAGCCAAGCTGCCATGTGTGTTTGAAATCTGACCATTAGACACGTGTCAGTTCCTTAGTGACCCAGGGTCATTTTGGAAAAATCGGGTCGGGTTGCCTCCTGGCTATAAATAGCCCACCCCTACACCATAAGTTGGTGGCGGCTCAGAGTTAGTGCATGGCTTTTGTCGTTTAAGAGCAACCCACCTCCGAAGCATTTGAGAGAGAAATCCTTGTGAGGAAAAAGCCCAAAACACCCAGAGCCAAAGAGTGTTAGACATCACTGAAGTTTTTCTATCTGCGTGACCTGAAGACTTGTTACACTTGAGGACTGTGAATCCTCCATCCGGTTAGGCATCGCGTTCTGAGCATCCAAGAGTCATTGTGGATTGTCGGTGAACGAAGTCTGTGAAGGCTTGGAAGTCTACCTCGAACACTTACCAGAGTGATTGGGTGAGGATTGGGTGTCCTTAGCTCAAGGGGAATAAGGTGAAGACACGGTCTTCTGAGTTAAATCTCAGCCTCCCTAACCAGACATATAGTTGTCACAGCAACTGGAACTGGTCTACCAAATCCTTGTCTTCGTCAAGCTACTGGTTCTATCCTCTACTCTCCTTACTTTACAATTGTCTTCGTGAAGTCATTGCTTACTTGTCTAATCTGTTTGACTTCACACTGTGAAGACTATTATCTATCTAGCTTCGTACTATCTACCTTTCTGATCCTGTCTACCTAGTTGCAATTAGTCTTCATGATTTCATTATATTGTATGTTAGACTTATGCTTGCCTAGTGTAGTTTTCATTCTGCTGTTTACTATTTAGGCTCTGTTACTTGTTTGTCTTCAAAGCCACCGTGTTTTGAAGACTTTCATAAAAAATGCCTATTCACCACCCCCCCCCTCTAGTCGATAACTAGCACTTTCAATTACAAGGAGATAGAGGGGGAGAAACATCATAAGATCCAACTATAATAGCAAAGCTCGCGGTACATCAAGATCGTGCCATATCAAGAGCAAGAGAGAGAGAGAGAGATCAAACACATAGCTACTGGTACATACCCTCAGCCCCGAGGGTGAACTACTCCCTCCTCGTCATGGAGAGCCCTGGGATGATGAATATGGCCACCGGTGATGATTCCCCCCCCCCCTCCGGCAGGGTGTGGGGGTCCCGATTGGTTTTTGGTGGCTACAGAGGCTTGCGGCGGCGGAACTCCCGATCTAGGTTTCTTTCAGGGGTTTCTATACTTATAGGAATTTTTGGCATCGGTCTCACGTCAGGGGGGTCTCCCAGGGGGTAGGGCGCGCCCTCCACCCTCATGGATGGCTCGGGACTCCTCTGACCAACTCTTTTACTTTGGGGGCTTCTTTTGGTCCATAAAAAAATGGCATGTCAATTGGACTCCGTTTGGTATTCCTTCTTTGTAGAACTCAAAAACAAGGAAAAAACAGAAACTGGCACTAGGCTCTAGGTTAATAGGTTAATCCCAAAAAATCATATAAAATAGCATATAAATGCATATAAAACATCCTAGGTGGATAATATAATAGCATGGAACAATCAAAAATTATAGATACGTTGGAGACGTATCACTGACCGACACCCCCCATATCACTGACTGCCACGTCGGACCCGGCCCATGCCGGCCCGCCCGACCCCACTTATATTCGCCCCCATTCGCTCGCCCGAGCAAACCCTAGCCACTCCCCTCCACCACCCGAGCTCACCTCAGGCGGTTTTCAGCCTTCTCTGCTATGGCAGGCAGCGGATCAAACTCCGATCAGTTTGGATCCATCGACTGGGGTGTCATTCCGTGTGGGTTGGAGAAGGCAATGGTAGTCAGCATTGCACTCCGCCGCTCGCGGGAGGACAGCGCCCGGCTGACGGATGGATCCGTCCATCGCGACGCCCTAGCGTCGGCTCACCGGGCGCTCAGGTCCTCTGGTGCTGGATCCTCGCAGTCCTGGCAACCAGAACACCTCTCCTTCCCCATCACCGGTCGGGCAGACTATGAGTCACACCGGGAACGGGCGGCCCGCCGTGGGAAGAGAGGATAAGGGCCGCCAAGGCCCGTATCGCGGCGGCGGCGCGGGCGACCGCAGAGGAGGAACAGAGGAGGAAGCCATCCGCGCCCGCATTGTGAAGAAACAACAGCGAAGGGAGACGCGCGCCCTTGTGTGAGAATAGAATCGGGCGGTCAGTGCCATGGCCGGACTGCCACCGAAGGAGGACAACGATGACGAGGACAGCTCAGGCGACGAGCAGATCCGGCTTGATCCGTACCGTGTCTTCGACCGGTACTTCCGCGGGAAGGACGGCAAGGGTGCCGAGAAGGGGAAGGGCAGCCGTGGATGAACTCCACCATAGCCAAACATGCCAAATTTTGGTAGTCCGATGGCATGTTTAGTGTAGTGTGATGGAGTAGCCGGACAACACGTGTGCGTCGACGTAGTTGCATGAGCGTGTATGGATTTGAGATATGGTAATTGAGGTGTCCAGACGTGGATTGCATTTTTTGAGGAGTGCCCGGCGTGTCTGCATGCGTTTGAGGGGCCGGATTTGTCAAATCCGGCATGCTCTAGGAGTAGATGTTTTTCACTTCAATGAACTTTTACTATAGATCTGGATCCTTTTTTCACACCCAAAAAAGAAATCTTGGCATAATCTTTTTTTATATAAATTAGACTTTATTCCTAAAATAATGCTCATGTCGTTTACAAGGAAATGAGAAATAAAGTCCGGGATTACATCATCCCAAGAACCAGGAACTCTTATACTAAAGCAATGTTTTGCTAACTCATTTGCTACCCGGTTCGCTTCTCTGAAGCAATGTTTGAAGGAAAGTTTGTTAAAGTTGATGGACAATTGCTTGCACTCCGCTATGATAGCACTGTCAGGCCCCATGTAATCATCAATGCTCCGAAGTGTCTCCACCGCAAACAAGCAGTCTGATTCTAACCCTGCTTTAGTGCATCCAATACTTGAAGATAAATACCATTCCTTATTGCCATGAGCTCAGCCGAATCAACATCCCGAACATGCGGTATAAACCAAGAAGCCGCAGCAATGAAATCTCCCTTGTCATCTCGAACAACAGCTCCACTTGCTCCCGAAAGTGTGTCTGCATGAAAAGTTGAATCGACTTTAACTTTCATCATGCCATAGGAAGGTTTGTTCCACATATGATCCCTCGGCCTCATTGGCAATTTTGGAGTGAGCGATCTTGTGTAGTTTGTTGCTAAAGCTCTGATAGATATGGCCGTCCTCTCAGGTGATTGCACCTGCACTCCTTTAGCTAGCTGCCTTCGCTACCACCATAAAAACCATGCCGCTACAGAAACTAGTTCCGCAGTCGGCAGGCCATCTGTTGTTGAATTCAGCTTGATTAAAATTTCCATACACTAGCTACTAGCATTGCCACGGCCCACAAAGGGGGACTGCCAACAGCCCACCCGCTCCTGGACTGTTCGTTGTTGCTCGGCACGCGGGAGAAAAAGGAGATGTCTACTGATCCTCGAAAAAAAAGGAGATATCTACTGATCATCATTTGCTAAAAAAAACTACTACTGATCATCAAAGAAAAGGAGATGGGAGGAGACAAAGCTGTCAAAGTCCGGGCGTCGCCGTCAGCACGCCCCCTCCGCCGACCATCCGGCGAGTGGCAGCGGCTCAAAGTCGTCGTATCCGCATCAAGAATCAGAGGACGGGGACTTACTAGATGGATCCCCGACGCCGCCTTTATTCCATTTCCATGTACGTGCGTGGATAGGGGAGAACAACCAATAATGCACCAGCACCCCTCCGATACCCCCTTCTATGGCTGGCATCCACAAGGAAAATGATCAATCACACATCACACTGGTTCCTTTCAACTTCACAGATCAAGCAAGGGCCTCTTTGATTTGCAGTAAAGTCAAAACATAAACGTAGGACTGCAATGGCATGTCCGTTTGATTCCATGAAGACTTTGGTTTGTTTGATCGTCTCACAGTACAAAAAAGGCAGGGGTATAATTTTCAGGAGCTTCCACTAGATGCTAAATTTTCTATGAAATGCAGCCAAAGATCCACACAAAAAAGAGAGGAAAGACAGAGTGTCCAACGAAAACATACATATTATACATCTGAAAACAGAGTGCGCTGGAAGGATCATCTTCAGTTGAGGCCTCCATCGACCGGGAGAAACTGATGATCATTCTGATATAGGGCATCCATATTTTCTCTCTCTTTGCCAATCGAAGGCGACGGCCGGATTCCTCTATCATTGAGATGATGACGGAACTAACAGAAAAATACCAGCATCCTTTACGTGCCAAACTGAAAGTAAAGCCTAAGCTAGGAGGAGGAGCTTTCCAGGGCACGCTTACTGCTACCCCCTGCTCGACCTACAAAACACACTAAACATCAGGACCGCACAAAGGTGCCAAAACAGACCATCTCTGGATCTGTATCACCAGGAAAGGCACAACAGGACCAAAAGGAACGCAAATTGGTGGCACTTCAATCTGGAACTAGCAATCAAGTAGGGCACCCAAGTTGCACAACAGATCTATCCCGCCAGGATGAATTATTTATCCATGGCATGTAATGATACCCACGTCGAATGCCCCAATCTCCATGAGAAAATTACACGCATATAGCAATGATCTATGTAGTATATAGGAACCTAATTTTCAAACCTTATAGCCACCCTCAACTACCCCCTTCTCACTAAGCAAGTAAAGGGTCAAGGTTGGACTAGCAAAATTAACAACTTAGCACTGCTAGCTTCACACAGAGAGCTGAATATTGCCCTCTCAATAAAGATACTAAAAAGATGGAAGAGAATATTCAAATTGTTTTCCTATTCAATCTTATGCCTTCTGGGGAACATTGTTATCTTGACAAAAAGAGATGATTCTCCTTTTTGTGCTTCAGTCACCGAGGATATGCAAGGAGCACAGCCCTTTTGGTCTGAGCATCAGATGGCCAAACCAGATATTTTTCCAGTATAGGAAACCACTAAAGCCACGAGGACATGTACGAGCACAATGGTCTTATGTCAGCCTGATTGTCTCCTAGACGTTTTTCTAGCATGGAGGGTATAGCTTTCGCTTAGCCAAGAGATGATCAACTGTGAAAGAGACATCATTAAGTATACTACAGATGAAACTTACTGTATGTGGTGTCTCTTTTGTGTCACGTCTCTAGGTGATATAAAGGACATCGTGAAGTAAAGAAGGTATACATTCGTATTTTACTCCCCATGTGAAGAAGGACGAACTGGATTCGACTTTGCTATCGCAGCGCAGTAAATAGAATCCTTATCATCACGTGAATACACGTAGCAGTCAACTTTCTACAGAACTTTTCATATGCCATATCAATAATATCCGGAGGTAGCTTAGGCATTGTGCGTACGGATCCATGCTCCACGGCCTGTTTTATCTAACTAATGATATACTTCTACTCAACTTTTTTTTGAGGCAACCATACTTCTACTCAACTGATAGGTTTACTTTGTGCAGATAGCAAATAACTGAATGGGTTGCTGGGTTGGCCCAATCATCCTAAACTTGCATCCTTATGTATGGATAAGCTAGACTATCGAATAAAACTGAAGGGTTCCATTAAAGCAAAGAATAAAACAGAATGGTACAGAAAACTGGCCAAAAATACTAAAACACATGATGGCCTGCAGCGCTGCATAACTATTTTTAAGGCAAGGTTAAAAATCAAGCCAACACAAGAGCAATGATTATTAGAATATGTTAAATAATAACAGTAACACAGTGAAGAGTAAACAAGATGCTTTATAATATAAAGCGGGGCGAAAGCCTTTTTCGGTAAGAGTAAACAAGATTAAGCTAGTCTAGATAAACTACCTTAGATCTCTGCTAAAACTTGCACAAAACATAACGAAGGCTTCAAAAAGATGCATGCAGCTCACCTTTTCGGTGATATCAAAAGAGTGGTGGCCCTGTTCCAACATAGAGTATCGCTGCAACTTGGCAGGCCCTCCATAGAAACAATTCACCCTGTAAATAATATTAACGTGACAAGGCTCTAGCCCCTGAATGCAATTAAGTGGGTTGCAAGCATATGTTTCCTGTTCCTACCAGTCCATTTCAGTAATCCCTGAATTAGAATGGAATAATGACCCTAAGATATAAGGAACATAGTTTTTTCAGAAGGAAAAAAACCTGTTAATGCTGTGTAAGTGCATTACAAGCCAACAACAAAACAATATCAGAATATATCTCAAAAAAGTACCAAGAAAAAAAAGTATACTTAGTATAACTAAATGTGTAGTTGGAGTGAAGCGCCTAAACACGTTAAGTACACCTATATGTTCAGCACCACTACATTGTTAGGTCCAGAAGAACGGTATCATGTCCAAAGAGGTTACTACCAAAGGAATGCGCCAAAATAGCCCACAGTTCACAAGCTTGTTCCAGTATTCCACAACAATGCTAATAATCAGATGACTTAAACATGCATGCCGAAATATCTACAGCCTGACTATTCCATAAAGTTCAACACCAAATCGACAAATATCAAGGACGTTAGGTGTATACAGGTGACACATGACATGAGGCTAGTATCAAAACTTTTTAAAAGTGAATAAGACAACCCCAGTTGCGCCATGCAAGTAGTTCACGCATGCACCAGCACCAGCCCAATGCTGGCTGGCATGCACAAGGAAAGTGATCAAACACACTTCACACAGGTTCCTTCCAACTTCACAGATCAAGGGCAATGCGAAAGCATAAACATAGGATTGCAATTTCATGTCCGTTTGAATCCATCATGACTTTGGTTTGTTTGATTGTCTCACACTAAAATAAAGTATTCTTTCCAAAAGCTTTGAGTGGACACTAAATTTTCTATGAAATGCAGTACAAATGAATCTTTAGGAAAAATTTCTGTATGATTCAATCCTACAAATTAAACGACCAACAGGGCAGCCCGGTGCATGTAGCTCCTGCTTGCGCAGGGTCCAGGAAAGGGCCCGACCACTTTGGGTCTATTGTACGCAACCTTTCCCTGCAAAAATTCCTAAATATTCTAATCCTTCATAATTCCTATGAAAATCCTTTGAATAAAAAAGGCCCCCAAAGTATTTCATCACCGGCTTACTCCAGCCAAAGATACACAAAAAAGGAAAGGCCGAGTGTCAAACGGAAACACACATATTATACATCTGAAAACAGAGTGCGCTGGACATACCATCTTCAGTTTTGAGGCCCCATCCATCGGGAGAAACTGAAGATCATTCTGATACCATTTATTTTTCCTCTTTTTGTCAAAGGACCGCGATGGCCGGATTCCACTATAATTGAGATAACGGAACAACACAAAGTACCAGCATCCTTTACATGCCAAACTCAAAGTAAAGCCTAAGCTGGGAGTTATTCTGCCTGAAAGACCTAAAGAACGCACTTTGAGCTTCCTCATGACGGCACAGAGGGCCGCCAAAACAGATCAAATCTCTGGATCTCTATCACCAGGAAAGGCACAGAGCCAAAAGGAACTAGCAATCAAGTAGGTCATCCAAGTTACGCAACAAACCTATCCAAAGTCATTCATCTAGTAAACCAAGTGTCAGGAGTGGATTGTTTTTCAATGTCATGCAACCAGACCGACATGGACCAGGGAAGGCACAGAGCCAAAAGGAACTAGCAATCAAGTAGGTCATCCAAGTTACACAACAAACCTATCCCAAGTGATTCATCTAGTAAACCAAGCGTCAGGAATGGATTGTTTTTCAATGTCATGCAACCAGACCCACATGGAATGCCCCCGGATCTCCATGGAAAATTGACAGACAATGACCTAATTTGCAATCTTTCGCCCTCACTAGACAAATATCCGGCTAGTCACACACAATTGGACATAATAAGCAATACAAAAAAATGACATTACTTACGTAATTTCGAGATGGTCATAGATCAATATGATTTTTCTTTATTCGCTAAACAAGTAAAGGATCAAAGTTGAGCCAGCAAAATGTACAAATTAACAAAGCTAGCTTCACACCAAAAGGTGAATATTGTCAAAAAGATGAAAGGAATATTCAAAACATTTTTCTATTCAATCTTACTTCTGGGGAGGGAACATTGTTATCTTGACAAAAGAGATGCGTGCTCCTCCTTTTATGTTTGAGTCACCGAGGATATGTAAGGAACACAGATCTTCTTTGGTCTGAGCATCGAAGTATCAAACCAGATATTTTGCCTGTATAGGCAACCACTAAAGCCACAAGCCCACAAGGGCATATACAAGTACAATGGGTATATGTCAGCCTGCTTGTGGGGCCTCATAAACGTAGGAATAGGAAAGACATATGATTTGAGTGGCATGCCCTCTTGAATTCTATAGGATATGAAAACTATGGGAATTTGGATAAAAAAATAATGTTTGAAAACACAGGAAAAACAAATAGAGTGGAAATGAAGCCTAAGAAAAATTTCCGAAGGATTTCATTCCTGCGAATCAAATGGCCAATGTAGTTTTTTTTTCCTAAAGGTCAAAATCCCCCAGAGACCCTATAAAATTTCTTTG
>NC_041381.1:602264285-602345336 GCF_002162155.2 Triticum dicoccoides | reverse complement strand
TGAAAAAGGAACAAGTGGATTTTACTTTGTTATCGTAGAGCAGTAAGTGGATTCTACTTTGCTATCTCAGAGCAGTAAATAGAATCCTTGTCATCAAATGAAAGCGCGTCGCAGTCAACTTTGTAAAGTTTCTATAAAACTTTCCATATGTCATACAAATAATATCCGCAGGTAGTTCAGAACTTGTGGTATAGTCCTGTAGGGATGCAAGTCAGCAAGTGGATGGACCCATGGGCTGTTTTATCCAACTAATGGTATACTTCTACTTAGCTGATAATTCTGCAGGTACCTAACCAATAGTTTACTTTGTGCACATAGCAAATAGCTGGATGGGTTGTTGCGTTGGCCCAATCAGCCCAAACTTGCATCCTTATGTATGGATAGGCGAGCCTATCGAATAAAACTGAATGGTTCCACTAGAAAAAAGAATATAACAGAATTGTATTGTAGAGAACTGGCAAAAAAAACCTAAAACACACGATGGCCTGCTGGGCTGGATAACTACTAACGCACGGTTAAAACTAAAGCCAACACAAAAGCAGATTGCCTTAAATAAGCAATATCAGCAACACAATGAAGATATGCAATGATTAGGCTAGTGCTAGTCTATAAACTACCTTAGATCTTAGCTAAAAGTTGCACAGAACAAAGAACATAACAATGGCTTCAAGAAGATGCATGCAGCTCACTTTTCGCATAAACAGAAGTGATGACCCTGTTCCAACATAGAGTAGCGTTGCAACTTGGCAGGTCACAGTAGAAAAAATCCACTTTGTAAACAACAGTAATGCTTGCGATTAAGTGGGTTGCAAGCATATGTTTCTCATTTCTACTAGTCCATTTTATGCAATCCCTGAATTTGAATAAAATAATGGCCCTAAGCTATAAGGAATATGAGTTTTCAGAAGGGAAAACATCTTCTAATGTTGTGCAAATGTGTTACATGCCAACAAGAAAACAACATCAGCAGATATCTCAAAAAAGTACAAGGGGAAGTACTTAATACCACTAAGCATGCAGTTGAAATGAAGAACCTAAGTACGTAAAGTACAACTACATGTTTAGCTTCACTACATTGTTAATTAGGTTCAGAAATATGGTACCCATTATTTCCATAGAGGTTGTGATCTAAGGAATGCACTAACTATCGCCCACAATTCACAAGCTTGTTCCAGTATACCACAGCCATGCTAATGATCGGATGGCTTAAGCATGCATGTCGAAATATCTACGGCCCGACTACTCCATAAAGTTCAGGATCTAATCGACGAATATCAAAGACGTTACGTGTATACAGGTGACACAGAACATGACGCTAGTATCAAAACTTTTGAAAGGTGAATAAGACAACCCTCATCGCGCAATACAAGTAGTTCGTGCAAGTAGTTCATACATAGACACAGTTTGTTTCAGGTCTCTAGAGAGCTAGGTTAACACAATAGCAGACAAGGACAAGGCTATTAATTGGTAGTCCTCCTCCAGTATATGTCGGCAGCGGATCCATTGGTTGTGGCTCATGTTTTACAAGATGTGCTTGATCCATTTACATCAACTGTTCCGCTCAGGATAGCCTACAACAATAGGCTAGTTCTGGCAGGTGCTGAGCTAAGACCATCTGCAATTGTAAGCAAGCCACGAGTTGATATCGGTGGCAGTGACATGAGAGTCCTCTATACCCTGGTAAGCTTCTAACTCTAGTAGTGGACAATATATGCAAATCCTTTGGTTATTTCACTCTTTTATGTGATTTGTTAGTATAATTGTGAAGGAATTCCATAGAAGAAAAATGTCTCATAGATGATTAATTTACTCCTAGCAAGCTCAAATGGATCATATGTTAACTTGTTTGAGTTTGTCTTTGACTTCAAAAGATATTGGTGGATCCAGACGCCCCAAGCCCAAGTCACCCATCACTAAGGGAGTACTTGCACTGGTAAATCAAATGCAACATGTTCTTATTCTCGCCAATACGATCCCAAACCTCCACCCATCTGTTTTCTGCCCCCGAAACTTTTGATATATGCTTCCTATTTAATAGGATCTGATTATGATATATCTCCACTCCTGTGTAGGATGGTGTCCGACATCCCTGGAACAACTAGTGGCAGCTTCGGTATGATGCCATGCATAACAATTTGTTCAATGTTATTTTTGGTTTTAGCTGAATTTTGCAGATGCATAAATCAGGTCATGTTAAGTTCTTTCCCTCAAACGACTCGATACAAGCTAATTCCAATATAGTCCATCATTAACACCAAGATATCTTAAACCATGACAAAGAATAAATCTAAACAGGGTAAAATGACATTTGTATGTACAGCCTAAAGAAGAAAGAACTCTTAAAGCAGTGTGTACTTAAGAATTTCCTTTTTCTATCTACTATTTATACTTGATTTATTTTGCATATGTACAAACACAAAATTCATGCAATCAATTAATATCATTCAATCTTATACTGGTTTTGAAGAGTTTTATGGTACACTCCCTATACATATACAGCAGATTATATTAGAAGACTCCTTTTTGCCTAGAACTGAACAAAGTAGACCACATCGCAGATAAATGACTAAATGTTTCCACCAAGTTGAATTACTCTTTAAATTCTAAACTAATTAATACTAGGGTGCTCTCGCAGGCCAAGAGCTTGTAGTTTATGAAAGACCAGAACCCAGATCTGGTATTCACCGGATGGTATTTGTGCTGTTCCAGCAACTAGGCAGGGGAACAGTTTTTGCACCAGATGTGCGACACAATTTCAGCTGCAGAAACTTTGCACGGCAGTACCACCTCAACATTGTGGCTGCCTCATATTTCAACTGTCAAAGGGAAGGTGGATCGGGCGGAAGAAGGTTTAGGCCAGAAAGTTCTCAAGGGGAGTAGAGACTAGATAGTACAGAGTAAAGACCATTATATGCTGTACTGTAGTGTTGTACCACAAATAATGTGCAGTATATAGAATGTCTTGTATCATCTAAATATGCAGCATTATATGTATCTTCAGCTATGATAAGCTTGATGGAATATATCTCAATCATTAGTTAATCACCTGATCATGGAAAGTATTCTTGAGGGAGTACAAAAGATAAACTCGGACTTTTACAATATTATTAGTTAAGCTCAACTAGTTTCTACTCAGCACCTGCTTTTCATTTTAATAGGTTCTACTGAATAAATCAACACACTGTAAATCATCAAAGTTATTTTGGAAAGTAAGCCCAAAATATTTTAGACGAAAGGCAATATTGGTCAACTTTGTAATAAAGCCCACAAGTGGCAAGGTAAAGCCCAAGGTAGGTCCAATGTTCACATTATTCCTTATTCAAAGCAACAGGGGTGCCGGACATTCACATCATTACATCAAACACTTAAAAGTGAAAACATAATATTACAAGACCCCAAGAGCAGTCACAACTTACAGCAGAAGCATATCATCGGGAGGAATCGATCACTTCTTCCCAAGGTGGCATACCTCCACCAGTTCCCAGGACTCCAAGCTTTTATCCTCAGTATCCGTTCGATAAAGTGCGAGTTCAGAGATCTCAAACTGCAGTCCAGATAGTTCACTGTCCATTTCCTCTACCTTCTTCCTTGCTGCTTCCTTCTCCTCGTCTGTTAGATCCCCATACAGGAGGCTGACATGTGGCATATATGCTGCAATCGTGTAATTAAAACATGAATCGATTGTCATCAACTTGTCAATGTTTCAGGATCAAAATACAGGTAGTCTGGTACTGCACTCACGGGTTGATCTCTGAAACCCAAAGTGAGCGCAGAAGTGGTCGCTTGTGTGGATCACCTGCAACATTCAGATAACTTGACATAAGCAGAAGTACAGAGCAAATAATCGAAACGTCGTGCAAACAACACCTCGCAGAACGCATCGACCTCTCGATTCGCGCTTGGGGAAGGAACAGAGGAGGGATTAAAGCTAGGGGGGCTGACCTCGGGGGTGGGCTCGAGGAGGAGGTACACGCACTGGTAGAAGAAGTCGCCGCGGGCGACGCCGGTGACGCGGGCGGTGTAGGGGGCGACGTCGGCGGCCGCCGCGGCGGCGCGGAGGGCCTGGATTGCGGCGGGGCGGCGCATGCGCACGGCGCCGACGACGGTGGCGTGCGGCTCGAAGGGCGGGCCGCCGTGCGCGGCGCGGAGGCCGGCCATGAGGCCGCGGAGGCGGTCTCGGACGGGCTCCGGCGGGAGGGCCCACACGGAGTACACCTCCTCCGGCGACTGGTCGGTGGGGTCCATGCGGGCTGGGCCTGAGCGGCGGTGGCGCTTGGGCTTGGCGAAATGCGGGGTGGGAAGCCGAAGATGTCCCTTTGCTGAAGAGGTGACCAATCACTGGATTAATTCACCTCAAAAAAAAAATCACTGGATTAATGGAGCCGGTGCTGCGATTTGTTTCGTACGGCGCGCTCGGGCGATGGGACGCTGACTGTGGGGTCCCGGTTTTCAAATTGAGTTTTCGGGGCCACCAGCAGCCGGAAGCGGCAAACGCCACTCGGATTAGAACGAATAATTAGGTGCTTAGAATAGTCGAGATCTGAATCCAGCCGGAGATCGAGCCACCTGCTGCAGTGATTAACAAACTGTAAGCTTGTGTATCCACTTGTGGAGAGAATCAGAGTCAAGTCAATGCAGCTACGCTGGATGCTTTGCTTAATCATCATCTCGGATTAGCAAACCGCTAGGTGCTTTCGTTTAGCAAAAGACTTAAGGACGACGACCTTTCGATTACGTAACCAAGAGGCGAAAGCGCGAAAGTGTTACGTGTCGCATACCTGCCCCAATTATGGTGGTTTCATGTGGTTTTAGCGTTCGGCGGTGGTTTTCTAATGACCTAGCCTCAGTTGTACTGATTTTGTGTCATTTCCTCGATCAAAATGGTGCTACCGCTCGTTAGATCGACCATCATGTGTTTAAAATTAAATTAGCAACATTGGTGTTCTGGCTATATTCATCCTTCTAAATTTGATAAAAGTGCACTTTGCAAACTGAAACTATGGATCGTTTTTTCCCTTCTAAAATATAAAATGAAAGAAATTCCGGTAAATGAGCAACTCAAAATTTGTAGAGAATAACAAAATATAATCCACAAAGTTGTGGGAACACTGTTTATAAAAAATAGAAGTGACTCAAAATCATTTAAACAAAATAAGATTTTGGAAAAAGTGCATAATTTTGAGGGCAAAAATACAAAGTAACACAACTAGAGAAATAAGTTTAAAATATAAAGGCCATATGAAACAGTTCTTTTACATTTTCAAATATGTTATTAGGGCAAAATTGGCTCCGGTTAGAGGGATCCTGTATGTCGTGCTGATACAGAAGTGAAGAGTCAGAACAAGGGGGCACCATTTTCAAATGGAGTTACTAGGATTAGGGATGCTCCAAAAGACTAACTTTATATGTGCTATCAAAGAGATTAAAAGGTAGCGCGCTTCGCCGCGTCGTTCTTCACTCGTGGGATTAATTATTTTACAATCGGTTGTTTTGTTTGGATCTTATCTGTATTGGTTTTGTGTTTTAGTTATGTTCTAGTGGTGTTTTTTTTTGGTTCCTATATCGTGTCAGGTTTTTGTTGGAGAAAGTATTTGTTCCGAGAGGAGAGTGGAGTCGTTTGGTGCGTGGTTGTGGTGTCTTTACACGTTTTGAACTCGGTGTCAGTTGGCCGTTGTTGTTTGGGCCTGTTAGGATCCCCTATTCCACGCTGAAACAATCGAATTGCTGCTATAACGCGCACATGGATCAACCCACAAAAGTCTCGCTCGCTCAGCTAGGCTGGTTGTTCCTCTTGCTCGGTTTTTTTGCGCCCGTACCAGGGCTATATCTTAGAAAATTTGGCTTTTTAAAAATTTGAAAGGGCTATTTTATTAAATGATGTTCAAGTTTTTTTTTAAATACTATGAATTTTAAAAACCATGAAATTGAGAAAAATTACATAATTTTAAATATATTCATGGGTTTCAAAAAATGTTTGAAATTTAATAAGTTTGCAAATTTTAAAAATGTGCACAAACTTTAAAAGTGATCGTGAACTTTAAAAGTGTCCATGAATTTAATAAATATTAATTAACCTGGAAACAATTAAAAAATGTGTTTTAAATGTTTACAAATTTTAATAAGTGATCATGTATTCAAAAGATCAAAAAAAAGAGTGGGAAATAAAACTAAACAACACACACCGGGCTCTCAATGATCCACAATCCCCGAAGGACCAAAACACCAAACCATGGGAGCTTAGTATCTCTATAAAAAAATAAAAAAAAGTGTTTTAATGTTTACAATTTTTAATAAGTGTTTGTGAATTACAACGTAAAAGAAAGAATGAGACATAAAACTAAACAACACATGACGCCCCACAATCTCCGAAGCGCCAAAATGCTTCAAATCATGGGAGCTTAGTATCTCTATAGATAACAAATAAATGCGAGAGAAACTAGAGGAATGGAGATCAAACTATCATTTTAATGAATTTTTTTGTTGAATTTGAAACAATTGTGCTAGTTAATAAATATGCAAACCTAAGTAGAAACTTGGATGCAACTGAAGTCAAGTCGATGTAGCAATTTATTTCAAAATCGAACACACTAACTATGTCTTATGTTATGTGTGCCATTGCAGTGAAATAATCTCGTGTGACTAACTAGTTTTGTATCCATTTTGCAATCTTATTAACATGTTTCTACTTATGCGTCTACTTCCGCTTTGAGCCTTTCCCGAGCGAGATGTGTGCTCCACTTGGGAAAATCATAGTTGCGTAGGGCAAGAGGTAATAGGCAATGTGGTCAAGCAACTCAAACAATCAAGAACCAGACTTGTAGATTTGATGACCATAAATGCAGATCAACTAGAAAGTCATGGAACCGATAAGATGAATGCACTGTTCTATAAATGAGAGATGCAATGAATTCAAATGTCTAGAATTAGTTGCTTAAAAGAGGTTAATTTTAATGCAATCTCCTCCCCGCCCCCCATCATTGTTTGGTTTGCTAGAAAGTAAGGTTATGAAATTGAACAGTGAAGCATAGGTGTGGCAGTACAACAACATTTCACAAGGGATTTGAATATGAATCTTATGTTTGAGCTTATTGAGCCGAGGAGATGACGCAGTGGCAGTCTCTCCACTTGTGTCCTCAAGGTTGTGGGTTCGAACCAGTCTCTGATACGTCCCCAACGTATTTATAATTTTTGATTGTTCCATGCTATTATATTATCTGTTTTGGATGTTTTATATGCATTAATATGCTATTTTATATTATTTTTGGGACTAACCTATTAACCTAGAGCCTAGTGCCAGTTCCTGTTTTCTCCCTGTTTTTGAGTTTTGCGGGAAAAAAATACCAAACGGAGTCCAAACGGAATAAAACCTTCGCGATGATTTTTTTCTTGGACCAGAAGACAACCAGGAGACTTGAAGATGAAGTCAGAGGAGCCACGAGGTGGCCAAAAGGACGGAGGGCATGCCCAAGGGGTAGGGCGCGCCTCCCACCCTTGTGGGCCCCTCGTGCACCTCCTGGCCTAATTCTTTCGCCTATATATTCCCATACATCCCCAAACCAACAGAGGCATCCACAAAAACACTTTTCCGCTACCGCAACCTTCTGTACCTGTGAGATCCCATGTAGGGGCCTTGTCCAGCGTCCTGGCGGAGGGGAATTCGATCATGGAGGGCTTCTACATCAACACCATTGCCCTTCCAATGAAGCGTGAGTAGTTTACCACAGACCTACGGGTCCATAGCTAGTAGCTAGATGGCTTCTTCTCTCTCTTTGATTCTCAATACCATGTTCTCCTCGATGTTCTTGGAGATCTATTTGATGTAATACCTTTTTGCGGTGTGTTTTCCGAGATCCGATGAATTGTGGATTTATGACCAGCTTAACTATGAATATTATTTGAATCTTCTTTGAATTCTTATATGCATGATTTGATATCTTTGTAATTCTCTTCAAACTATCGATTTGGTTTGGCGAACTAGATTGGTTTTTCTTGCAATGGGAGAAGTGCTTAGCTTTGGGTTCAATCTTGCGGTGTCCTTTCCCAGTGACAGTAGGGGCAGCAAGGCACATATTGTATTGTTGCCATCGAGGATAAAAAGATCGGGTTTTGATGATATGCTTGAGTTAATTCCTCTGCATCATGTCATCTTACTTAATGCATTACTCTGTTCTTTATGAACTTAATACTCTAGATGCATTCTAGATAGCGGTCGATGTGTGGAGTAATAGTAGTAGATGCAGAATCATTTTGGTCTACTTGACCCGGACATGATGCCTATGTTCATGATCATTGCCTTAGATATCGTCATAACTTTGCGCTTTTCTATCAGTTGCTCGGCAGTAATTTGTTCACCCACCGTATTATTTTCTATCTTGAGAGAAGCCTCTAGTGAAACCTATGGCCCCGGGTCTATTTCCCATCATATAAGTTTCCGATCTACAATTTTAGTTTCTGATCTACTATTCTTGCAATCTTTTACTTTCCGATCTATAAACCAAAAATACCAAAAAATATTTACTTTATCATTTATCTCTATCAGATCTCACTTTTGCAAGTAACCTGAAGGGATTGACAACCCCTTTATCGCATTGGGTGCAAGTTTGTTTGATTGTTTGTGCAGGTATTCGGTGACTTGTGCGTTGTCTCCTACTGGATTGATACCTTGATTCTCTACCTGAGGGAAATACTTATCTCTACTTTGCTGCATCACCCTTTCCTCTTCAAGGGAAAAACCAACACAAGCTCAAGAAGTAGCAGGAAGAATTTCTGGCGCTGTTGCCGGGGAAATCTATGCCAAGTCAAGACATACCAAGTACCCATCATAAACTCCCATCTCTTGCATTACATTATTTGCCATTGCCTCTCATTTTCCCCTTCCCCACTTATAAAACGATTTTCGAAAAGATTTGCCTTTTCTTCGCCCCTCTTCTGTTCGTCTTTCTTGCTTGCTTTTTGTGTTCTCGTGTATTGGATTGCTTGCTTTGTCATGATGGCTCAAGAAAATACCAAATCATGTGACTTTTCCAACACCAATAATAATGATTTTGTTAGTACTCCGATTGCTCCCGCCGCCGCTTTGCTGAATCTTGTTATGAAAGATCAATTTCTGGCCTTCCTAGTGAAGATGCCGCATCCCATCTAAACAATTTTGTTGACTTGTGTGATATGCAAAGAAAGAAAGATGTGGATAATGATATTGTTAAATTGAAGTTATTTCTATTTTCATTTAGAGATCATGCTAAAACTTGGTTTTCATCTTTGCCTAAAAATAGTATTGATTCGCGGAACAAGTGTAAAGATGCTTTCATCTCTAAGTATTTTCCTCCTGCTAAGATCATCTCTCTTAGGAACAATATTATGAATTTTAAGCAACTTGATCATGAACATGTTGCACAATCTTGGGAGAGGATGAAATTGATGATACAAAATTGCCCTACTCATGGTTTGAATTTGTGGATGATTATACAAAAAATTTATGCCGGACTAAATTTTGCTTCTAGAAATCTTTTAGATTCGGCCACGGGAGGCACCTTTATGGAAATTACTTTAGGAGAGGCTACTAAACTTCTAGATAATATTATGGTTAATTATTCTCAATGGTACACCGAAAGATCTTTCACTAGTAAAAAGGTGCATGCAATTGAAGAAATTAATGTTTTGAGTGGAAAGATGGATGAACTTATGAAATTATTTGCTAGTAAGAGTGCTCCTATTGATCCTAATGATATGCCTTTATCCACTTTGATTTATAATAATAATGAATATATGGATGTGAATTTTGTTGGTAGGAACAATTTTGGTAATAATGCGTATAGAGGTAACTTTAATCCTAGGCCGTTTCCTAGTAATTCCTCTAATAATTATGGTAACTCCGACAAAAATTCTTATGGAAACTTTAATTAAATGCCCTCTGATTTTTAGATGAGTGTTAAAGAATTTATGAGTTCGCAAAAGAATTTCAATGCTTTGATTGAAGAGAAATTCCTCAAGATCGATGATTTCGCTAGGAACATGGACATAATTTCTCTTGATGTTGCTTCTTTGAAACTTAGATCTATTCCACCCAAGCATGATATTAATGAGTCTCTCAAAGCCATGATAATTTTCATTGATGAGTGCAAAGAAAGAACCGCCAAGATGCGTGCTAAACGAGATTTGTTTGAAAAAAGCGTGTTCTTCTAGTTTTCGTGAAAATAATGATGAAGATCTTAAAGTGATTGATGTGAATCCTATTGAATCTTTGTTTTCTAATATAAATTTTGATAAATATGGGACTGGAGATGAGTCAACTTTAGTTAAAAGGTGTCCCAATGATTCAGAGTTTTAGATCTTGATGCAAAAATTGATAAAAGTGGGATTGAAGAGGTCAAGATTTTGAGTAGCAATGAACCCACTCTTTTGGATTTCAAGTAATTTAATTATGATAATTGTTCTTTAATATATTGTATTTCCTTGTTGCAATTCATGTTGAATTCTCCTCATGCTTATAATCAAAACAAAGTTTTTACTAAACATATCGTTGATGCTATGATGCAATCTTTTGAAGAAAAGCTTGAATTGGCAATTCCAAAAACTTTATGCAATGTGTTAGGTTTCCGTGAGTGTGATGATTGTTTTTTAAATTTGCATCTTGCAGATTCCACTATTAAGCAACCTATGGGAAGGATTAATGATGTTCTTATTGTTGCAAATAGGAATTATGTGCCCGTAGATTTCATTGTTCTTGATACAGATTGCAATCCTACATGTCATGTTATTCTTGGTAGACCTTTCCTTAGAACGATTGGTGCAATTATTGATATGAAAGAAGGAAAGATTAAATTTCAATTTCCGTTAAGGAGGGGCATGGAATACTTTCCTAGAAAGAAAATTAAATTTCCATATGAATCTATTATGAGAGCTACTTATGGATTGCATACCAAAGATGACAATACCTAGATCTATTCGTGTTTTTATGCCTAGCTAAGGGCGTTAAATAATAACGCTTGTTGGGAGACAAATCAATTTATTTTTGTTCTTTGCTTTGTGTTCCTGTTTTGCTTTGAATAATTTATCTAGCTTCTGGTTAGATGTATTTTTGTGTTTTAGTTAGTGTTTGTGCCAAGTAAGACCTTTGGGATAGCTTACGGTGATAGTTGTTTTGATCCGGCTGAAAATCAGAAACTTTTGCGCCCAGTAATTAATTTCTTGAATTTTATTGAAACATGATTTTGATCTGATTCTTTTTTCTCTGGATTCGTACAAAAATTGCCCGGGTTGTCCTAATTTTTCAGAATTGTTGGAGTTACAGAAGTAATCGAGAGTTACAGATTGCTACAGACTATTCTATTTTTGACAAATTCTGTTTTCTTTGTGTTGTTTTCTTATTTTGATGAATCTATGGGTAGTATCGAGGGGGTATCAACCATGGAAAAATTGGAATATAGTAGATATTACACCAATATAAATAAAGAATGTGTTTGCAACAGTACCATAAAGTGGTGATTTATTTTCTTATACTAACGGAGCTTATGAGATTTTCTGTTGAGTTTTGTGTTGTGAAGTTTTCAAGTTTTGGGTAAGGATTTGATGGACTATGGAATAAGGAGTGGCAAGAGCCTAAGCTTGGGGATTCCCAAGGCACCCCAAGGTAATATTCAAGGACACCCAATACCCTAAGCTTGGGGATGCCCCGGAAGGCATCCCCTCTTTCGTCTTCGTCTACCGGTAACTTCACTTGGGGCTATATTTTTATTCACCACATGGTATGTGTTTTGCTTGGATCGTCTTGTATTATTTGAGTCTTTGATTTTTAGGTTGCCACAATCATCCTTGTTGTACACACCTTTTGAGAGGGACACACATGAATCGTGATTTATTAGAATACTCTATGTGCTTCACTTATATCTTTTGAGCTAGGCAATTTTGCTCTAGTGCTTCACTTATATCTTTTTAGAGAACGACGGTGGTTTTATTTTATAGAAATTGATGAACTCTTATGCTTCACTTATATTATTTTGAGAGTCTATAAACAGCATGGTAATTTGCTTTGGTTATAAATTTAGTCCTAGTATGATAGGCATCCAAGAGGGATATAATAAAAACTTTCATATAAGTGCCTTGAATATTATGAGAAGTTTGATTCTTTATGATTGTTTTGAAATATGAAGATGGTGATATTAGAGTTATGCTAGTGAGTAGTTGTAAAATTGAGAAATACTTGTGTTAAAGTTTGTGATTCCCGTAGCATGCACGTATGGTGAACCGTTATGTGATGAAGTCGGAGCATGACTTATTTTTTGATTGTCTTCCTTATGAGTGGTGGTCGGGGACGAGCGATGGTATTTTCCTACCAATCTATCCCCCTAGGAGCATGTGCCGAAGGAAATATGCCCTAGAGGCAATAATAAAGTTATTATTTATTTCCTTAATTCATGATAAATGTTTATTATTCATGCTAGAATTGTATTAACCGGAAACTTAGTACATGTGTGAATACATAGACAAAACATATAGTCCCTAGTATGCCTCTACTAACTAGCTCGTTAATCAAAGATGGTTATGTTTCCTAACCATATACATGTGTTGTCATTTGATGAACGAGATCACATCATTAGGAGAATGATGTGATGGACATGACCCATCCGTTAGCTTAGCATTATGATCGTGTCAGTTTCATTGCTACTGCTTTCTTCATGACTTATACAACTTCCTCAGACTATGAGATTATGCAACTCCCGAATACCGGAGGAACACTTTGTGTGCTACCAAACGTCCAATGTAAATGGGTGATTATGAAGGTGCTCTACAGGTGTCTCTGAAGGTGTTTGTTGGGTTGGCATAGATCGAGATTAGGATTTGTCACTCCGTGTTTCAGAGAGGTATCTCTGGGCCCTCTCGGTAATACTCATCACTATAAGCCTTGCAAGCATTGTGACTAATGAGTTAGTTGCGGGATGAAGTATTACAGAATGAGTAAAGAGACTTGCGGGTAACGAGATTGAACTAGGTACTGAGATACCGATGATTGAATCTTGGGCAAGTAACATACCGATGACAAAGGGAACAACGTATGTTGTTATGCGGTTTGACCGATAAAGATCTTCATAGAATATGTAGGCACCAATATGAGCATCTAGGTTCCGCTATTGGTTATTGACTGGAGACGTGTCTCGGTCATGTCTACATAGTTCTCGAACCCATAGGGTCCGCACGCTTAACGTTCGATGACGATTGGTATTATGAGTTTATGTGATATGATGTACTGAACATTGTACGGAGTCCCGGATATGATCATGGACATTACGAGGAGTCTTGAAATGGTCAAGACATAAAGATTGATATATTGGACGACTATATTCGGACACCGGAAGTGTTTCGGAGAAGTTTCAGATAAAACCGGAGTGCCGGAGTGTTACCGGAACCCCCCGGGGGAACTAGTGGGCCTAGATGGGCCTCAGTGGGAGAAGAGGAAGGGCCAGGAGGGGCTGGCCGTGCACACCCCCCCTTGAGTCCGAATAGGTCAAGGGAAGGGGGCGGCACCCCCCCTTTCCTTCCCTTCCCCCTCTTCCTTCCTCCTTCCCCCTCTCTTCCCTTGTGGGAAACCTACTAGGAATAGGATTCCTAGGAATAGGATTCCTAGTAGGAATCCTACTTGGGGCGCGCCCCATGAGGGCCAGCCGACCTCCCCCCTTGCTCCTTTATATGCGGGGGTAGGGGGCACCCTAGAACACACAAGTTGATTGTTTAGCCGTGTGCGGTGCCTCCCTCCACAGATTTCCACCTCGGTCATATCATCGTAGTGCTTAGGCGAAGCCCTGCGCCGGTAACTTCATCATCACCATCAACACGCCATCGTGCTGACGAAACTCTCCCTCGACCTCAGTTGGATCTAGAGTTCGTGGGACGTCACCGAGCTGAACAAGTGCAGATCGCGGAGGTGTCGTACCTTCGGTGCTAGGATCGGTCTGATCGTGAAGATGTACGACTACATCAACCGTGTTGTCATAATGCTTTGGCTTTCGGTCTACGAGGGTATGTAGACAACACTCTCCCCTCTCGTTGCTATGCATCATCTAGAGATAGATCTTGCGTGATCGTAGGAATTTTTTTGAAATTACCATGTTCCCCAACAGTGGCATCCGAGCCATGTTTATGCGTAGATGTTATATGCACGAATAGAACACAAAGAGTTGTGGGCGATAATAGTCATACTGCTTACCAGCATGTCATACTTTGATTCAGCGGTATTGTTGGATGAAGCGACTCAGACCGACATTACGCGTACGCTTACGCGAGACTGGTTCTACCGATGTGCTTCGCACATAGGTGGCTGGTGAGTGTCTGTTTCTCCAACTTTAGTTGAATCGAGTGTGGCTACGTCCGGTCCTTGTTGAAGGTTAAAACAACACACTTGACGAAAAATCGTTGTGGTTTTGATGTGTAGGTAAGAATGGTTCTTGCTAGAAGCCCGTAGCAGCCACGTAAAACTTGCAACAACAAAGTAGATGACGTCTAACTTGTTTTTGTAGGGCTTGTTGTGATGTGATATGGTCAAGGCATGATGTGATATAAATTGTTGTATGAGATGATCATGTTTTGTAACAAAGTTATCGGCAACTGGCAGGAGCCATATGGTTGTCGCTTTATTGTATGCAATGCAATCACCATGTAATTGTTTTACTTTATCACTAAGCAATAGCGATAGTCGTAGTAACAATAGTTGGCGAGACGATAGTGATGCTATGATGGAGATCAAGGTGTCGCGCCGGTGACAATGGAGATCATGACGATGCTTCGGTGATGGAGATCATGAGCACAAGATGACGATGGCCATATCATGTCACATATTTTGATTGCATGTGATGTTTATCTTTTATGAATCTTAATTTGCTTAGTACGGCGGTAGTATTATAAGATGATCCCTTACTAAATTTCAAGGTACAAGTGTTCTCCCAGAGTATGCACCGTTGCTACAGTTCGTCGTGCCGATACACCACGTGATGATCGGGTGTGATAAGCTCTACGTTCACATATAACGGGTGCAAGCCAGTTTTGCAGATATGGCCTCGGAACACTGAGACCGAAAGGTCGAGCGTGAATCATATAGTAGATATGATCAACATAGTGATGTTCACCATTGAAAACTACTCCATCTCACATGATGATCAGACATGGTTTAGTTGATTTGGATCACGTGATCACTTAGATGATTAGAGGGATGTCTATCTAAGTGGGAGTTCTTAAGTAATATGATTAATTGAACTTTAATTTATGAACTTAGTACCTGATAGTATTTTGCATGTCTATGTTGTTGTAGATCAAGGCCCGTGCTACCGTTCCTTTGAATTTTAATGCGTTTCTAGAGAAAGCTAAGTTGAAAGATGATGGCAGCAACTACAGGACTGGGTCCATAACTTGAGGATTATCCTCATTGCTGCATAGAAGAATTACATCCTGGAAGCACCGTTAGGTGTACCATCCGCGCCCACAACTACAAACATTGTGAATGCCTGGTAGGCGCGTGTTGATGACTACTCGATAGTTCAGTGTGCCATGCTCTACGGCTTAGAATCGGGACTTGAAAGACGTTTTGAACATGATGGAGCATATGAGATGTTCCAAGAGTTGAAGTTAATATTTCAAGCAAATGCCCGAGTTGAGAGATATGAAGTCTCCAACAAGTTCTACAACTACAAAATGGAGGAGAATAGTTCTGTCAGTGAACACATACTCAGAATTTCTGGGTACCATAACCACATGACTCAACTGGGAGTTGATCTACCAGTTGATTGTGTCATTGACAGAGTTCTTCAATCACTGCCACCAAGCTATAAAGGCTTCGTGATGAACTATAATATGCAAGGGATGAACAAGACTATGCCCGAGCTCTTCGCAATGCTAAAGGTTGCGGAGGTAGAAATCAAAAAGGACCATCAAGTGTTGATGGTCAACAAGACCACTAGTTTCAAGAAAAGGGGAAAAGGGAAGGACGGGAACTTCAAGAAGAACGGCAAAAAGGTTGCTGCTCAAGAGAAGAAACCCAAGTCTGGACCTAAGCCTGAAACTGAGTGCTTCTACTGCAAAGGGACTGGTCACTAGAAGCGGAACTGCCCCAAGTATTTGGCGGATAAGAAGGATGGTAAAGTGAAAGTTATATTTGATATACATGTTATTGATGTGTACTTAACTAATGCTCGCAGTAGCGCCTGGGTATTTGATGTTGGTTCTATTCCTCATATTTGCAGCTTGAAACAGGGGCTACGGATTAAGCAAAGATTGGCTAAGGACGAGGTGACGATGCGCGTGGGAAATGGTTCCAAGGTCGATGTGATCGCCGTCGGCACGCTACCTCTACATCTACCATCGGGATTAGTTTTAGACCTGAATAATTGTTATTTGGTGCCAGTGTTGAGCATGAACATTATATCTGGATCTTGTTTAATGTGAGACGGTTATTCATTTAAATCAGAGAATAATGGTTGTTCTGTTTATATGAGTAATATCTTTTATGGATATCTTTTATGGTCATGCACCCTTGATGAGTGGTTTATTTTTATTGAATCTCGATAGTGATGGTACACATATTCATAGTATTGAAACCAAAAGATGCAAAGTTAATAATGATAGTGCAACTTATTTGTGGCACTGCCGTTTGGGTCATATCGGTATAAAGAGCATGAAGAAACTCCATGCTGATGGACTTTTGGAATCACTTGATTATGAATCACTTGGTGCTTCCGAACCGTGCCTCATGGGCAAGATGACTAAAACTCCGTTCTCCAGAACAATGGAACAAGCTACTGACTTATTGGAAATAATACATACTGATGTATGCAGTCCAAATGAGTATTGACGCTCGTGGTGGGTATCGTTATTTTCTTACCTTCGCAGATGATTTGAGCAGATATGGTTATATCTACTTAATGAAGCATAAGTCTGAAACATTTGAAAAGTTCAAAGAATTTCAAAATGAAGTGGAAAATCAGCGTAACAAGAAAATAAAGTTTCTACGATCTAATTGTGGAGGAGAATATTTCATTTGAAACAACATGGGATAGTTTCACAACTGATGCCACCTGGAACACCACAAAAAAATGGTGTGTCCGAACATCGTAACCGTACTTTATTGGATATGGTGCGATCTATGATGTCTCTTACTGATTTACAACTATTATTTTGGGGTTATGCTTTAGAGATGGTTGCATTCACTTTAAATAGGGAACCATCAAAATCCGTTGAGACGACGCCTTATGAATTATGGTTTGGCAAGAAACCAAAGTTGTCGTTTCTTAAAGTTTGGGGCTGTGATGCTTATGTGAAAAAGCTTCAACCTGATAAGCTCGAACCCAATTCAGAGAAATGCGTCTTCATAGGATACCCAAAGGAAACTGTTGGGTACACCTTCTATCATAGATCTGAAGGTAAAATCTTTGTTGCTAAGAATGGATCCTTTCTAGAGAAGGAGTTTCTCTTGGAAGAAGTGAGTGGGAGGAAAGTAGAACTTGATGAGGTAATTGTACCTTCTCCCTTATTGGAAAGTAGTTAATGACAGAAATCAGTTCCAGTGATTCCTACACCAATTAGTGAGGAAGTTAATGATGATGATCATGAAACTTCATATCAAGTTACTACCGAACCTCGTAGGTCTTTCAGAGTAAGATCCGCACCAGAGTGGTAGGGTAATCCTGTTCTGGAAGTCATGTTACTAGACCACGATGAACCTATGAACTATGAGGAAGCGATGATGAGCCCAGATTCCGTGAAATGGCTTGAGGCCATGAAATCTGAGATGGGATCCATGTATGCGAACAAAGTGTGGACTTTGGTGGACTTTCCCGATGATCGGGAAGCCATAGAAAATAAATGGATCTTTAAGAAGAAGACCGACGCGGACGGTAATGTTACTGTTTACAAAGCTCGACTTGTTGCGAAAGGTTTTCGACAAGTTCAAGGAGTTGACTACAATGAGACTTTCTCACCCGTAGCGATGCTTAAGTCTATCCGAATCATGTTAGCAATTGCTGCATTTTATGATTATGAAATTTGGCAAATGGATGTCAAAACTGCATTCCTGAATGGATTTTTGGAAGAAGAGTTGTATATGATGCAACCAGATGGTTTTGTCGATCCAAAAGGTGCTAACTAAGTGTGCAAGCTCTAGCGATCCATTTATGGACTGGTGCAAGCCTCTCAGAGTTGGAATAAACGCTTTGATAGTGTGATCAAAGCATATGGTTTTATATAGAGGTTTGGAGAAGCTTGTATTGACAAGAAAGTGAGTGGGAGCTCTGTAGCATTTCTGATATTATATGTGGATGACATATTATTGATTAGAAATGATATAGAATTTCTGGATAGCATAAAGGGATACCTGAATAAGAGTTTTTCCATGAAAGACCCCAGTGAAGCTGCTTACATATTGGGCATCAAGATCTATAGAGATAGATCAAGATGCTTAATTGGACTTTCACAAAGCACATACCTTGATAAAGTTTTGAAGAAGTTCAAAATGGATCAGTCAAAGAAAGGGTTCTTGCCTGTGTTACAAGGTGTGAAGTTCTGTCAGACTCAAAGCCCGACCACTGCAGAAGATAGAGAGAAAATGAAAGTCATTCCATATGCTTCAGCCATAGGTTCTATCATGTATGCAATGCTGTGTACTAGACCTGATGTATGTCTTGCTATAAGCATAGCAGGGAGGTACCAAAATAATCCCGGAGTGGAGCACTGGATAGCGGTCAAGAACATCCTGAAATACCTGAAAAGGACTAAGATATGTTTCTTGTTTATGGAGGTGAAAAATAGCTCGTCGTAAACGATTACATTGATGCAAGCTTTGACACTGATCCGGATGACTTTTTAAGTCGCAAACCGGATACATATTTTTATTGAATGGAAGAGCTGTCAGTTGGTGCAATTCCAAGCAAAGCATCGTGACGGGATCTATGTGTGAAGCGGAGTACATTGCTGCTTCGGAAGCAGCAAATGAAGGAGTTTGGATGAAGGAGTTCATATCCGATCTAGGTGTCATACCTAGTGCATCAGGTCCAATGAAAATCTTTTCTGACAATACTTGTGCAATTGCCTTGGCAAAGGAATCCAAATCTCATAAGAGAACCAAGCACATCAAGAGACGCTTGAATTCCATCCATCATCAAGTGTCAGAAGGGGACATAGAGATTTGCAAGATACACATAGATCTGAATGTTGCAGACCCGTTGACTAAGCCTCTTCGACAAGCAAAACATGATCAGCACCGAAGCTCCATGGGTGTTAGAATCATTACAATGTAATCTAGATTATTGACTCTAGTGCAAGTGGGAGACTGAAGGAAATATGCCCTAGAGGCAATAATAGAGTTATTATTTATTTCCTTAATTCATGATAAATGTTTATCATTCATGCTAGAATTGTATTAACCGAAAACTTAGTACATGTGTGGATACATAGACAAAACATATAGTCCCTAGTATGCCTCTACTAACTAGCTCGTTAATCAAAGATGGTTATGTTTCCTAACCATAGACATGTGTTGTCATTTGATGAACGGGATCACATCATTAGGAGAATGATGTGATGGACATGACCCATCCGTTAACTTAGCATGATTGTGTCAGTTTCATTGCTACTGCTTTCTTCATGACTTATACAACTTCCTCAGACTATGAGATTATGCAACTCCCGAATACTGGAGGAACACATTGTGTGCTACCAAACGTCCAATGTAAATGGGTGATTATGAAGGTGCTCTACAGGTGTCTCTGAAGGTGTTTGTTGGGTTGGCATAGATCGAGATTAGGATTTGTCACTCCGTCTTTCAGAGAGGTATCTCTGGGCCCTCTCGGTAATACTCATCACTATAAGCCTTGCAAGCATTGTGACTAATGAGTTAGTTGCGGGATGAAGTATTACAGAATGAGTAAAGAGACTTGCGGGTAACGAGATTGAACTAGGTACTAAGATACCGATGATTGAATCTTGGGCAAGTAACATACCGATGACAAAGGGAACAACGTATGTTGTTATGCGGTTTGACCGATAAAGATCTTCATAGAATATGTAGGAACCAATATGAGCATCTAGGTTCCGCTATTGGTTATTGACCGGAGACGTGTCTCGGTCATGTCTACATAGTTCTCGAACCCATAGGGTCCGCACGCTTAACGTTCGATGACGATTGGTATTATGAGTTTATGTGATATGATGTACCGAAGATTGTACGGAGTCCCGGATATGATCACGGACATGACAAGGAGTCTTGAAATGCTCGAGACATGAAGATTGATATATTGGATGACTATATTCGGACACCGAAGTGTTCCGGAGAAGTTTCGGATAAAACTGGATTGCCGGAGGGTTACCGGAACCCCTCGGGGTAACTAGTGGGCCTAGTGTAACATCCCAAATTTTCAATTTGGAATGTTATACATAGATCATCATTGCATATCATATTTTTGTTGCATTGTTGGCTCGATCCTAGAAATTCTATGCAACTCAAGGACCACGGAGAGAGTTGGGGATTTCGTTATTTTCTTATTTGAGCTTTTCTCAAATTTTGAAAATAGGATCATTGATTTTATTTATTTTATCCTCAATTATTTCTACCACCAAAATTCAGAGAGGGAATAAAATGACTTTCCCAAAATAAAGAAATAATGAAGATTTAATAAAAAATCAAATAAGATTTATTTTGGAGTTTTTTGCCTTTTATTTGAATTTAGGAAAAATGTGCGTTTTTCAAAATTGCATTTAGGCCCCAAATAAATGTTCATCTTGTCCGACTTGATTTTAGAAGCCGGGGAAAGTTTATTTCGGGATTTTTGGAGTCCGTTTAGTATTTCTTTTTATTTTTTTCTTCCGCGCGGAATTATTTAAAAAAAACGCGCACCGCCTCTAGGCCGTGCCCGAGCGGGACTCCGCTCGGGCGCAGCTTATATAAAGCGCCACCCCGGCGCCCCAGCCCACCAGATCCCGCCGCCGGCCCACCCCGCGCCCGAAACCCTAACCCTAGCCACCTCGAGCCCCGCGCCGCGCCGCCGCCAGCCGCCGCCGCCGTCGCCAGCCGCCGGAGCCGCCGACTTCGCCGACCCGCCGCCCGAGGTTTGCCGCACCTCGTAATCCGTGCGGGTTTTTTTATATAAAACCGAGCGGTTTTTCTTCGGTTTTTTTTTTCGGTTTTTCGTTAGATCGGTTTTTTTCGGTTTAGTTAATTAGCGAGCGTTCGCTCGTTCGTTCATTTTAACGAACGTGTTTGTCAGATCTGTTTAGTCAACAAACGTTCCTTCGTCAGCCTGTTCGTCGTTTTTCTTTTTCTCGGATTTAATCCGCGATTTTTCTGATCGCGATTCCTGATCCGCTTTTTGTTTTAGTATAACTTTTCGCTCGTTTATCGGAATCAGGCGATTCAAGCGCCTGGAGTTTCGTCTCGAAACCCTCTTTCCGAATAATCTACTTAAACCAGTGTTTACTTCTGTAAAATTTGACTTAGATCCAGATTAGTAAAACGAAGCTGTTTTCTTTCGCCATTTGACTTTCGTTGCTTTGTTTGATTTGGTTCTTTTTGCAAACCGGAGTTCTTAAGTTGAACATTCTGTTTAGATCTTTTATTCGAGTTTTACCTGTGCATTAGATGAGTACTTATTGTATGTTTGTTTGTTGGTTTGTCTGCGATAGAATACCCGGAGTGCGCCGCCTGTTACTTTGAGTCTCTAGGTTTCGCGGATCATCGGCAAGGCAAGTAACACTTTGATCATATCTTTTCTCATACCCGGTTTTTATGCATTAGATCTATCCTCAAACATTGCATGACTAGGATCTAATTAAATTGTGGGTTGGGAAGTAGATGAGGTAGTACCTATTACCTGTTTTATTATCAAACCTTTGGGAGTTACTTCTATGTTTGCTTATTATGCCATGCTATGCTAGTAGACGTGGATTGGGTGAGTGTATCCATGGCAGATGTGAGATTGTTAATCAATGGTTTATTTAAGGTGGCAACTTAAACACACATCTGGGTGGATTGAGGCACCTGGTTTCTATCAGGACTTGCCTGTATTTCTTCGGACCGCCACCCAGGCTCAAAGGGATCATGAGATTATTCAAACTAGAAACTTACGTGTGCAGCCACAAGCCATTATGGGCTCTGGCATAGTTGACTAAGTTGTGCAAACTCTTACGGGTAGACTATCAAATGTAGGGGAAAGTAGGTGTACCGGTCTACCCACATGTAAGGTGCTAGTGCTTCCGAAAGACTATGTCTCGGTCATCCGTTTCTCAAACACCATGTAGTGCGAGGAATCAAACGGAGGCGATCGAGTCTTGTGGCAAAAAGTGCGCAAACCTCTGCAGAGTGTATAAACTAATCATGGTTAGCCGTGTCCCCGGTTATGGACGTTTTGAGTATCTAGTATCTGGATATCATGTGAATCTCATCATGTTACTCTAATTTAATATTGTTGGGTTTAATGAGTACTTTTAGTTGGGATTGAGAATGCTGTCAACCATTCTCAATGTTTAAAAACCACCATGATAGTTAAATAAATTTATTCCTTTGCAGTAGAGAAAAATTGGCTTTATGCAAAACTGTAACCATAGAGCTTTTCCACCAGTCAAATTGCATGCAATGTAGCTTAATCCATTGTTTTTCTCTATGTGTTACATTGCCAGCATATTCCATGTGCTGACCCATTTTCGGGCTGCAACGTTTCATGTTGCAGACTTTTCAGACGACGAGTAAAGTGCTTTTAGGTCGTGGTTCTATACTAAGTGATGCCGTTGGAGTTGATGGACTCGCTTATCTTACAAGTCTTCCGCTGTTATCGATTTTAGATGGCCTTAAGCCATATTTATTTCAATAAGTTCTCTTTTGAGACATTCGATGTAATAAGTGTGTGATTGCTACTCTGTTATAAATCCTCCAAGTACTGTGTGGTGTCAGCATTACTGAACCAGGGATGACACTGAGCACAGAGATCAGACTGTTTGAGGTCTGGTCGCTACAAGGTGGTATCAGAGCACACGCTGCTGTAGGACACGACCACTAAGCTTAAGCCTTAGATCACTACTCTTTCCTTCCCTTTCTGACTCCTCATCTTTTCTATTCTTTAGGATGGCGGATGCAAGGATCAAGTTCGCACAACCAGATGAGAATTCACCTTTTGGATGTCACTTGAAGGAAGCCACTAGATACCTGAACATAGGAGTACCAAGCTTCACTGGGACTTTCAACGCCACTCTACCCGAAGAGGAGCGCTGGAGGATTCAAGTCTACATTCCAGGAAGGACGTTTGCACCAGGCACGGAGCCAATAGAGTTTACCTTTGATGTACCAACATGGAGCCTAGGAAAGAGCATGGCAGCTCACATCGCCATGGGACGAATTGGAGAAGTTTACTACAACAATCTCAAGAATACTATCTACCAGATTTGTGGGCGCCGAGATGGGCATTGGGAGATGATCACTACCAGGAAGGACAGATCAATCGCAGCTTATATTCAGGAGGTAAATCAACACATCCGACGCCAGGAAAATCAGATGTGCGCAGATATGGAGGATCTGCAGAAGGCTATGACCAAGATCAAGGATCTAGAAGAAGAACTCAAGGCTACACGTAAAGACTATATGGAAGAAATCGTCGCTCTAGTAAGACAGAACGGCGACCTTAAGGAGAAGATTGGAGTATTCATGGGAGGATCAGCACCCAGAGGAGAAGAGGATGAACCTACTTGCCCAGATAATTATATCATCATCGACGACACTGACTCGAATCCCGACGATAGCGATGATGACTATGTTGATGAAGCTGGAGCAGATATCATGGAATCTGCATCGAAGCAGTTTTTCTAGTTGACCACCATAACAGTAGTAGAATTTTCCACCATTTAATTAGTTTTAGTCCAATCACTTTTGTAACGATAGTTAGACCGTTGTATGCCCTTGTTTGAATTGATTGGAATGATATTGTGTGTTTTGTCTCATGTGCATATGGGTAGTGTTATCTCACTAGACCTCATTCTATTCTTAACTCTCCCCTTTAAACCCTCAGATGCCTCCGAGACGCAACCCCGAGTTTGTTTTTCCGCCAGAGATCACTCAGTTGATTCAGCAGCAGAATACCTTGATTCAAACATTGGTACAGAACCAAGGCAACAACAACAACAACAACCCACCACCACCACCACCTGTTGACCATCTGGCACATTTCTTAAGGTTGAATCCGCCGGTGTTTTCCAGTAGCACCGAGCCGATAGTAGCAGATGATTGGCTCCATAAGATAGGGAGGAAGTTGATCACTGCAGGATGCATGGATGGAGAAAAGGTGAAGTTTGCCGCACATTAGCTTGACGGACCCGCAGCAGCATGGTGGGAGAATTTTACAGCCACTTACCGTGTAGACACTGTCACATGGAATCAGTTTCAGCAAGCTTTTCATACTGCCCATGTTTCAGCAGGAGCTATGGCCATGAAGAAGCGTGAGTTTCGCAACTTACGCCAAGGAGGACGGACAGTTGGCCAGTATGTGGATGATTTTAGTAATCTAGCACGTTATGCCCCAGATGACGTTGCTACGGATGCAGCTAAGCAGGAGAAGTTTCTAGAAGGACTGAATGATGAGATGAGCATGCAGTTGATGGTAGCCACTTTCAATAACTACCAGGAGTTAGTAGATCATGCTCTTATGATTGAAGGGAAGCAGCAGCAGATTGATAATCGTAAGAGAAAGTATGCACAGGGAAAGTACAATTCTGGAGCTCGGCAGAAACCACGCTTTACCCCAAAGTCAGGAGGACACTTTCAGCATACTCACGGGGGAGGCAGCTCGCACAATCATAATGGCACAAAGAATGGAAACGGGAATGGAGGAAGCAATGGACAAAGACGCACCAACCCATCAACACCATCCAAGGCAGACTTGAGTCATATCACTTGTTATAAGTGCCGTAAGACTGGGCATTATGCAAATGATTGCCCGGAAGCCCAAAATGGAAATGGCAATGGAAGCTCAGGAAAGAAGCCGAACCCTTTCAACAGGGGGCAAGTGAACCACATTACCGTGGAGGAGGTTGAAGCCCAACTAGATGCAGTAATAGGTAAGTTTTTGGTTAAGGCATTTACTGCAGTTGTTCTTTTCGATACTGGTGCATCGCATTCATACATATCAAGGGGATTTGTGGATAAGTTTAGCCTGCCCACTAAGACTCTTAGGACACCCATGCTAGTAAGTTCACTGGGAGCTGAGTTTATGGTCAGTCAAGGATGCTTTCAGGTGCCATTAAGAATAGGAAGGCATGTTTTCCCAACGGATTTAATTATATTGGAATCCCAAGGTTTGGATGTAATTCTTGGTATGGATTGGCTGTCGATGTATGGAGGAAACATTGATTGCACCAGCAAGACAATTTTGCTTATGACACCAGAAGGAATAAGAATCAAGTATGCATCACGACATGAGCCGAGGAGAGCACACGTAAATTCCTTATCATGAGTTGTGCAGGAGGAAGTACCAGTGGTAAAGGATTTCCCCGATGTATTTCCAGAAGAGTTGCTAGGCATGCCACCGGATAGAGACATTGAGTTCTTAATTGAACTACTGCCAGGCACGGGGCCGATATCCAAGAGACCGTACAGGATGCCAGCCCAAGATTTGGAGGAAATTAAGAAGCAGATTAAGGAACTGTTCGACAAAGGTTTTATTCGCCCAAGTTCTTCACCTTGGGGATCGCTAGTACTTCTGGTGGAGAAGAAGGATGGATCGTTAAGAATGGTTGTTGATTATCGCGGATTGAATGAAGTAACAATCAAGAACAAGTACCCACTACCAATGATCAATGATCTATTTGATCGGTTGCAAGGAGCTAAGGTGTTTTCCAAGATCGATTTGCGATCAGGATACCATCAGTTGAAGATTCGGGAGCAAGATATACCGAAGACGGCTTTTACCACCAGGTATGGGCTGTATGAGTATACCGTTATGTCATTTGGTCTGACTAACGCCCCAGCCTATTTTATGAACATGATGAACAAGGTGTTTATGGAGTTTTTGGATAAGTTCGTCGTGGTGTTCATTGATGATATTTTGGTTTACTCGAAGAATGAAGAGGAACATAAGGAACACTTGCGTATTGTACTCGAGAAGCTCAGAGAACATTAGCTATACGCCAAGTTCAGCAAGTGTGAGTTTTGGTTGGAAGAAGTGGGATTTCCCGGACATGTTATATCCGGAGAAGGTATCGCAGTAGACCCCACTAAAGTTGTCACTGTGACAAACTGGGAAGCACCAGCAACAGTTGGAGAAATCCGGAGTTTCCTTGGACTCGCAGGATACTATCGAAGATTTATTGAAAATTTCTCGAAGATTGCGAAGCCTATGACAGAGTTGTTGAAGAAGGATACTAAGTTCATTTGGACTGAGGAGTGTGAGGCTAGTTTCCAGGAATTGAAGAAATGTTTGGTTACCTCACCAGTGTTAATTCTGCCAGATCAGACTAAGGATTATGAAGTGTATTGCGACGCTTCATGTCGAGGACTTGGAGCAGTGCTTATGCAGGAGGGAAGAGTTGTTTCGTATGCTTCACGACAGCTTAAGCCTCATGAGTTGAATTATGCTACTCATGATTTGGAGTTAGCAGCCGTGGTGCACGCACTGAAAACGTGGCGACATTTTCTCATTGGGAATCATTATGAGGTGTACACGGATCACAAGAGTTTGAAGTACATCTTCACGCAGAAGGAGTTAAATCTCAGGCAGAGGAGATGGTTGGAGCTTATTAAGGATTATGATATGAGATTGCATTATCACCCCGGGAAGGCTAACGTTGTAGCAGACGCGTTGAGCCGTAAGAGCCACGTCAATACACTAATGATGGGAGGAATACCCAAGGAGTTAGCCGAGGATCTTCATGATCTATGTTTGGAAATAGTTCCGAGAGGCTATGTAGCAGCAATGGAGATTCAGTCTACGTTGATGGATAAAATCAGAGAAGCTCAAAAGACAGATATGGAAGTTGCCTCTATAAAGGAGAAAATGAGCGAAGGAAAGGCTAAGGGATTTCGTGAGGATGAGTACGATACCCTACGATTTGAGGACCGTGTTTATGTGCCCAATGACCCGGAGATCAGGAAGTTGATTCTGCAAGAGGCACATGATTCACCATATTCGATTCACCCCGGGAATACTAAGATGTATTTGGATTTGAAGGAAACTTTCTGGTGGACCGGAATGAAGAAGGATATTGCAGAGTATGTAGCAGTTTGTGATGTATGTCAGAGGGTGAAAGCAGAACACCAGAAGCCAGCCGGATTGTTGCAGCCATTGCCTATACTCGAATGGAAGTGGGACAAACTAGGCATGGATTTCATCACGGGATTGCCCAGGACTCGTTCAGGCTATGACTCAATTTGGGTTGTAGTCGATCGTTTGACGAAGTTAGCTCATTTCATCCCAGTAAAGACTACCTACAGCGGTGCCAAATTGGCTAAGATATACATGACAAGGATTGTATGTTTGCATGGAGTTCCAGAAGTATCGTATCAGATAGAGGAACCCAATTCACCTCAAAGTTCTGGAAGCAGTTGCACGAAACATTGGGAACCAGGCTGGAGTTTAGCACAGCATTCCATCCACAAACAGATGGACAGACTGAGAGAGTCAATCAGATTTTGGAGGATATGCTTAGAGCTTGTGTTTTGGATTATGGATCAAGTTGGGATGACAACTTGCCATACACGGAGTTTTCTTACAACAACAGTTATCAATCCAGTTTGAAGATGGCCCCTTTCGAAGCCTTGTACGGAAGGAGGTGCAGAACCCGTTGTTGTGGGATGAGGTGGGAGACCGCCAGTTGTTTGGACCGGATTTGATTAAGGAGTCTGAACAGAAGGTAAAACTGATCCGTGACAGGCTCAAGGTAGCTCAGTCAAGACAGAAGAGTTATGCAGATTCGAAACGCAAGGAGACAGAACACGAAGTCGGAGACAGAGTTTATCTTCGAGTATCTCCACTTCGAGGAGTTAAGCGTTTCGGAGTTAAAGGGAAGTTAGCACCACGTTTTGTGGGGCCATACAAAGTTTTGGAACGCATGGGAGAAGTAGCGTACAAGTTGGAATTACCTGAGGGATTGTCAGGAGTTCATGATGTGTTCCATGTTTCTCAGTTGAAGAAGTGTCACACAGAGATGGCTGATATACCACTGAGAGATACAGTGCCACTGGAAGCAATTCAGTTGAAGGATGATTTGACTTATGAAGAGAAACCAATTAGAATTCTGGATTATGCCAGTCGAGTTACCCGCAGCAAGGTTATCAAGTTTTGCAAAGTTCAGTGGAGTCACCACACCGATGAGGAAGCCACCTGGGAGCGAGAGGAAGATCTGCTCAAGGACCACCCTCACCTATTTGCTAGCCAACTCGAATCTCGAGGGCGAGATTCATCTTAAGGGGGGTAGGTTTGTAACATCCCAAATTTTCAATTTGGAATATTATACATAGATCATCATTGCATATCATATTTTTATTGCATTGTTGGCTCGATCCTAGAAATTCTATGCAACTCAAGGACCCACGGAGAGAGTTGGGGATTTTGTTATTTTCTTATTTGAGCTTTTCTCAAATTTGGAAAATAGGATCATTGATTTTATTTATTTTATCCTCAATTATTTCTACCACCAAAAATTCAGAGATGGAATAAAATGACTTTCCCAAAATAGAGAAATAATGAAGATTTAATAAAAAAATCAAATAAGATTTATTTTGGAGTTTTTCGCCTTTTATTTGAATTTAGGAAAAATGTGCCTTTTTCAAAATTGCATTTAGGCCCCAAATAAATGTTCATCTTGTCCGGCTTGATTTTAGAAGCTGGGGAAAATTTATTTCGGGATTTTTGGAGTCTGTTTAGTATTTATTTTTATTTTTTTCTTTTGCGCGGAATTATTTAAAAAAAACGCGCACCGCCTCTGGGCCGTGCCCGAGCGGGACTCCGCTCGTGGGCAGCTTATATAAAGCGCCACCCCCGGCGCCCCAACCCACCAGATCCCGCCGCCGGCCCACCCCGCGCCCAAAACCCTAACCCTAGCCACCTCGAGCCCCGCGCCGCGCCGCCGCCAGCCGCCGCCGCCGCCGCCAGCCGCCGACTTCGCCGGAGCCGCTGCCGCCGCCTCGCCGACTCGCCGCCCGAGGTTCACCACACCTCGTAATCCGCGCCGTTTTTTATATAAAACCGAGCGGTTTTTCTTCGGTTTTTTTCGATTTTTCGTTAGATCTGTTTTTTTCGGTTTAGTTAATTAGCGAGCGTTCGCTCGTTCGTTCGTTTTAACGAACGTGTTCGTCAGATCTATTTAGTCAACGAACGTTCCTTCGTCAGCCTGTTCGTCGTTTTTCTTTTTCTCGGATTTAATCCGCGATTTTTCCGATCGCGATTCCTGATCCGATTTTCGTTTTAGTATAACTTTTCGCTCGTTTATCGGAATCAGGCGATTCAAGCGCCTGGAGTTTCGTCTCGAAACCCTCTTTCCGAATAATCTACTTAAACCAGTTTTTACTTCTGTAAAATTTGACTTAGATCAAGATTAGTAAAACGAAGCTGTTTTCTTTCGCCATTTGACTTTCGTTGCTTTGTTTGATTTGGTTCTTTTTGCAAACCGGAGTTCTTAAGTTGAACATTCTGGTTAGATCTTCTATTCGAGTTTTACTGTGCATTAGATGAGTACTTATTGTACGTTTGTTTGTTGGTTTGTCTGTGATAGAATACCCGGAGTGCGCCGCATGTTACTTCGAGTCTCTAGGTTTCGCGGATCATCAGCAAGGCAAGTAACACTTTGATCATATCTTTTCTCATACCCAGTTTTTATGCATTCGATCTATCCTCAAACATTGCATGACTAGGATCTAATTAAATTGTGGGTTGGGAAGTAGATGAGGTAGTACCTATTACCTGTTTTATTATCAAACCTTTGGGAGTTACTTCTACGTTTGCTTATTATGCCATGCTATGCTAGTAGACGTGGATTGGGTGAGTGTATCCATGACAGATGTGAGATTGTTAATCAATGGTTTATTTAAGGTGGCAACTTAAACACACATCTGGGTGGATTGAGGCACCTGGTTTCTATCAGGACTTGCTTGTATTTCTTTGGACCACCACCCAGGCTCAAAGGGATCATGAGATTATTCAAACTAGAAACTTACGTGTGCAGCCACAAGCCATTATGGGCTCTGGCATAGTTGACTAAGTTGTGCGAACTCTTACGGGTAGACTAGCAGATGTAGGGGAAAGTAGGTGTACCGGTCTACCCACATGTAAGGTGCTAGTGCTTCCGAAAGACTATGTCTCGGTCATCCATTTCTCAAACACCATGTAGTGCGAGGAATCAAACGGAGGCGATCGAGTCTGGTGGGGAAAAGTGTGCAAACCTCTGCAGAGTGTATAAACTAATCATGGTTAGCCATGTCCCCGGTTATGAACGTTTTGAGTATCTAGTATCTGGATATCATGTGAATCTCATCATGTTACTCTAATTTAATATTGTTGGGTTTAATGAGTACTTTTAATTGGGATTGAGAATGCTGTCAACCATTCTCAATGTTTAACAACCACCATGATAGTTAAATAAATTTATTCCTTTGCAGTAGGGAAAAATTGGCTTTATGCAAAACTGTAACCATAGAGCTTTTCCACCAGCCAAATTGCATGTAGTGTAGCTTAATCCATTGTTTTTCTCTATGTGTTACATTGCCAGCATATTCCATGTGCTGACCCATTTTCGGGCTGCAAGGTTTCATGTTGCAGACTTTTCAGACGACGAGTAAAGTGCTTTTAGGTCGTGGTTCTATACTCAGTGATGCCATTGGAGTTGATGGACTCGCTTATCTTCCAAGCCTTCCGCTGTTATCGATTTTAGATGGCCTTAAGCCATATTTATTTCAATAAGTTCTCTTTTGAGACATTCGATGTAATAAGTGTATGATTGCTACTCTGTTATAAATCCTCCAAGTACTGTGTGGTATCAGAATTACTGATCCAGGGATGACACTGAGCACATAGATCAGACTGTTTGAGGTCTGGTCGCTACAAGGTGGTATCAGAGCACACGCTGACTGTAGGACACGGCCACTAAGCTTAAGCCTTAGATCACTACTCTTTCCTTCCCTTTCGGACTCCTCATCTTTTCTATTCTTTAGGATGGCGGATGCAAGGATCAAGTTCGCACAACCAGATGAGAATTCACCTTTTGGATGTCAGTTGAAGGAAGCCACTAGATACCTGAACATAGGAGTACCAAGCTTCACTGGGACTTTCAACGCCACTTTACACGAGCCCTGACCGTATATATGCGCGAGTAGGCGTTCGAGACACCGCCTATATGTACGTATGTGGCCGTATTTATTTCTTGCACACCGGCTATTGTACGTACATGTACATGCTATGTGCGCGCCTCTGCTACGACACGTGCGCACCTCTACATCGACCAGTATGTATGTACATGTTCGCGACCAGAATGACAACTCTACGTACGCTTCGACCAGGTGGGTCCTGACTGTTAGGCACTTTCTTGCGTGCGAAGATGTAGCTGGTGGGTCCCAATAGTCAGGGGGCAAATCATTTTTTTGCCCGGACGCACTTCGTTGCGTGCGAAGATGTAGCTGGCGGGTCCTAGCAGTCAGGGGGGAAACATTTTTTCACTAAATGCAGTGGCCCGCCTGGTGGGTCCCTGCTGTCAGGTGGAGGAATAATTTTTTTGCGCGTAATAAGGAGCCAATTCCTTGTGGCTGCCCTGGACCCAGCTGTCAGCCTATCAACGTACAATACTCTTTCGATGGAAGTCGTTCCTTGACCATGTTGACCACGCCGCGCCGAGAGCACCAAGGTGGTGGAGGACGGTGAGGCCTAGGAAGGGGACGACGCGGAGCCGGAGAAGATTCGGCAGTGGATGCCCACGCGGAGAGGAGTACGCGGGTTCACTGGTTCGGCTGTGGTGTGAGGCTGCCATCACCGCAGAATAATAGGGGGTGTGGGTGAGTGGAGGGATGGCCCAGCCAGCGGTGGGCGTAGTAGGGGGCGGTGAGGCCTCTGCGACAGCACAGCCGGCCACGGGAGGCAGGAGCAGGCGGCACGATCGGCGCTGCTTTGGGCGGCTGGAGCAAGAAGACCAGAGGTTGAAGAAGCACGACGACCGTTGGATGGACATCGTACGGTCACTGCAGCTAGAATCGTTTATATTGACTAAGTTGACAAAGCCCTTGGTACGAGTCAACTTAGTAGGCCCATAGGTCAGCTTTCGAAACGGTGCCCCCCAGATGTCAGGGGGAAGAATCATTTTTCGGGCAGGTGAAGCTAGAATATCCGAGATTGAAGAAGAAGCACGACATCCGTTGGATGGACATCCAACGGCCACTACTGCTAGTACCGTGTGTTGACTATAAGTTGACAAAGCCTTGCATACACGTCAACTCTTTTTTTTTGAGGGGACGCGTCAACTTAGTAAGGCCACAAGTGTGTGGCAGAGAACTTATAGCCCATTTGAGATTTGTAAGAATGTGCAACCCATTTTTGAATTCTAATGGAATTTACTACAACCCATTTACAGTTTGTTAAAAGTACAACCCATTTCAACCAACCGTTCAAAACAGAATTCAATAAAATTTCTCCTTTGATGGGATCCAAAATATTTTTATCCCAAAAATTTTAGTCAGATTAAATACAATTTCAATATAAACTTATATTACGTAAAAATCCAACGAAACATTGCGCGTGCAACAATTAATGAAATTGAAATTTTCAATATCCAAAAATAATATTTTATAAAGTAATTACGTGTTTGGTGCATTTTTTTATAGTTACTGCCCAATTTTTATAATTACATCCCATTTATTATTTCTTAAAGCCCATTTCCTTGTTAAGCCTAATGCATCCCTCCTAGGAAAGATTTGCAGCCCAGCGGGGCGGAGAATAACAACTTGACCTTGCCTGGGTATTCCTAAAAAAAGTATAGCTGGACTAGCCATTTTCAGCTTGAAAAATATTAATATCTGGGCTGGATATCTAGCCTAGGCTAGACGGGCACAACCCGCCCAGTTAATATCTGGGCTAAACATCGCTCAAGAAAAACTTTGCAGTGCTCACACCTCAAAAACACAAATACTGCTCGAGCTGCTTGGTCCCAGCTGTCGGCCGCTCCTTATGCAATTCTCTCGTTCATTGACTACATAGGTTGACAATGGTGTCGCCTGATACGTCTCCAACGTATCTATAATTTTTGATTGCTCCATGCTACTTTATATATTGTTTTGGACTATAATGGGCTTTATTTTCCACTTTTATATTATTTTTGGGACTAACCTATTAACCGGAGGCCCAGCCCAGAATTGCTGTTTTTTTTGCCTATTTCACTGTTTCGAAGAAACGGAATATCAAACGGAGTCCAAACGGAATGAAACCTTCGGAAACGTGATCTTCTCACCGAACGTGATCCAGGAGACTTGGGCCCTACTCCAAGAAGTGCCAGAGGCGGTCACGAGGGTGGGGGGCGCGCCCTCCCCCTGGGCGCGCCCCCTGCCTCGTGGGCCCCCTGACGCTCCACCGACGTACTCCTTCCTCCTATATATACCTACGTACCCCCAACAGATCGGGGACGGAGCCAAAAACCTAATTCCACCACCGCAACTTTCTGTATCCACGAGATCCCATCTTGGGGCCTGTTCCGGAGCTCCGCCGGAGGGGGCATCTACCACGGTGGGCTTCTACATCATCACCATAGCCCCTCCGATGAAGTGTGAGTAGTTTACTTCAGACCTTCGGGTCCATAGTTAGTAGCTAGATGGCTTCTTCTCTCTTTTTGGATCTCAATACAATGTTCTCCCCCTCTCTCGTGGAGATCTATTCGATGTAATCTTCTTTTTGCGGTGTGTTTGTTGAGACCGATGAATTGTGGGTTTATGATCCAGCTTATCTATGGAAAATATTTGATTCTTCTCTGAATTCTTTTATGTATGATTAAGTTATCTTTGCAAGTCTCTTCGAATTATCCGTTTGGTTTGGCCAACTAGATTGGTAGTTCTTGCAATGGGAGAAGTGCTTAGCTTTGGGTTCAATCTTGCGGTGACCTTACCCAGTGACAGAAAAGGTTGCAAGGCACGTATTGTATTGTTGCCATCGAGGATAACAAGATGGGGTATTTATCATATTGCATGAATTTATTCCTCTACATCATGTCATCTTGCTTAAGGCGTTACTCTGTTTTAAACTTAATACTCTAGATGCATGCTGGATAGCGGTCGATGAGTGGAGTAATAGTAGTAGATGCATAATCGTTTCGGTCTACTTGTCACGGACGTGATGCCTATATACATGATCATTGCCTGGATAACCTCATAACTATGCTCAATTCTGTCAATTGCTCAACAGTAATTTGTTCACCCACCGTACAATACTTATGCTCTTGAGAGAAGCCACTAGTGAAACCTATGGCCCCCGGGTCTATTCTCATCATATCAATCTCCATCACTTTATTTACTTGCTTTTACTTTTACTTTTTACTTTGCATCTTTATACCAAAAATACCAAAAATATTATCTCTATCAGATCTCACCCTCGTAAGTGACCGTGAAGGGATTGACAACCCCTAAGTGTTGGTTGCGAGTAGCTACCATTTTGTGCAGGTACGAGGGACTTACGCGTGGTCTCCTACTGGATTGATACCTTGGTTCTCAAAAACTGAGGGAAATACTTACACTACTTTACTGCATCATCCTCTCCTCTTCGGGGAAATCCAACGCAGTGCTTAAGAGGGAGCAAGAAGAATTTCTGGCGCCGTTGCCGAGGAGGCTCATGCAAGCAAGTCAACCATACCAAGTACCCATCACAATCCCTATCTCTCGCATTACATTATTTGCCTCTCGTTTTCCTCTCCCCCACTTCTGGTTGTTTTATTCGCCCTCTCTTTTTCGTTCGCCTTCTTACCGTATGTATCTCTGTTTCTGTTTCCTTGTGCCTTCTATATGCTTGCATCTTTGCTTGCTAAAAATCTATTGATATGGATCCACTTAAAGTGTTCTACTTGGATCATCTTCGATCCTTATGCGCTCGTGCTGAAACCCCAACAAGCCTAGTTGATGGGAAATCTTTAGATGAGCATGCTCATTTTGTGTGTCATCATTTATCTGAAAAAGGGAGACTCTTACAGTATCATATAAATAGTTTTCTATGCTATGCTTGGAATCTTTGTGAAATGTGTGATTTTACTTGTTGCTGTAAGAACCCTAAAAAACACCTTCCCTACCTATGTGAGTTCAATGATAATGAAATCTTATCTTCTTATGCAAAGGGTGTTTATAGTTACTATGATATCGAACAAATTGAAGAATTTGTCGTTTTTAAGGGTGCTTATGAAGTTGCTTCTTTGATTGAAAAGTATGATTTTACTCTCAACAAATCTGAAAATTCTGTCATACTTAATTATTGCAATGAAAACCTTGCTCATAATGTCTATGTCCAAGAATTTATTGAAAGAATGACCGTTGCTTTGGAAGAAAATAATGATATGCATGAATCTATAGATAATGATGATTCCGATGATTTGATTGAAATATCCCTTGATGAACATGATGCTTGCTATTCTTGTGGCCATGGAGCCAATATTTATAAAGACGAATTTGCTACAGTTCCTTATGTTAAAAATTGGATCGTTGCTATTGCACCCATGCTTGATAGCTCCCTCAACGAAAAGCATGATTTAAATGATTTTACTATAAATTCTCTTGATGTCAATTGTGCCAATAATATGCAAAACCCTAAGCTTGGGGATGCCAGTTTTGCTATGTCTACTACTTGTTGCAATGATCATGATTGGGGTGATTCTTCTTATGATCTTGAAAATTTATTTAATCCACATGATGAATATGAGATTGATAATATTGTTTGCAATAACATTGAAAGTGGGTTTGGAAGAGTGTCAACTTTAGATCCCATATATTTGGAGAATATTCAATCTTATGAAATTTTTGATAAAAGTGGGTTTGGAGAGGTCATAACTTTAGTTAATGATAATCCCACTATTTTGGAAGAGTGTCAACTTTGCATGCATGTGGATCGTGTTGAAAATATTTTATGTGATAGCTATTTTGTTGAATTTGCCTATGATCCTACATGTAATTATTATGAGAGAGGAAAATATGGTTATAGAAATTTTCATGTTACTAAATTACCTCTCGTTATGTTGAGATTGCTATTCTTCCTTTCCGCTTCCTTGCACATGCTAGTTTTTGCTTGCTATGATAATTTGTTTTCCTATAACATGCCTATGCATAGGAAGTATGTTATACTTAAGTGTGTTTGTCACATGTTTTATGATGCTCTCTTTGTGCCTCAATTCTTGTCTTTCTTGTGAGCATCATTGAATCTCAATGCCTAGCTAAGGGTGTTAAATGATAGCGCTTGTTGGAGGAAACCCAATTTTATTTTTTGTTTTTTTGTTTTTGCTTCTGTTTAGGAATAAATAATCCATCTAGCCTCTGTTTGGATGTGGTTTTATGTTTTAATTAGTGTTTGTGCCAAGTAGAACCTATAGGATAAGCTATGATGATAGTTGATTTGATTCTGCTGAAAAACAGAAACTTTATGCTCCCGAGAAAAAATTCAATAAATCACAGAAACGTGATTTTGCATTGATTCTTTTTGCTTCTGATCAATAAACAAATTTTCCAGTACGTCCTATTTTTGTAGAAGTTTTAGAGTTCCAGAAGTTTGCGTTAGTTACAGATTGCTACAGACTGTTCTGTTTTTGACAGATTCTGTTTTTCGTGTGTTGTTTGCTTATTTCAATGCATCTATGGCTAATAAATTAGTTTATAAACCATAAGGAAGTTGGAATACAGTAGGTTTAACACCAATATAAATAAAGAATGAGTTCATTACAGTACCTTAAAGTAGTCTTTTGTTTTCTTTCACTAACGGAGCTTACGAGATTTCTATTGAGTTTTGTGTTGTGAAGTTTTCAAGTTTTGGGTGAATTCTTTTGATGGATTATGGAACAAGGAGTGGCAAGATCCTAAGCTTGGGGATGCCCATGGAACCCCCAAGATAATCCAAGGACACCAAAAAGTCAAAGCTTGGGGATGCCCTGGAAGGCATCCCCTCTTTCGTCTACTTCCATCGGTAATTTACTTGGAGCTATATTTTTATTCACCACATGATATGTGTTTTGCTTGGAGCGTCTTGTATTATTTGTGTCTTTTCTTGTTAGTTTACCACAATCATGCTTGATGTACACACCTTTTGAGAGAGCCATACACCAATTGGAATTTGCTAGAATACTCTATGTGCTTCACTTATATCTTTTGAGCTTGATAGTTTTGCTCATAGTGCTTCACTTATATATTTTGAGCTTGATAGTTTGTTCATAGTGCTTCACTTATATCTTTTTGAGCGTGATAATTTTTTGCTCTAGTGCTTCACTTAGATCTTTTAGAGCACGGTGGTGGATTTGTTTTAAAGAAACTTGATCTCTCATGCTTCACTTAGATTATTTTGAGAGTCGTTAATAGCATGGTAATTTGCTTAATGTTAATATACTTGGTGTTCAAGATATGTGAAACTTTCTTTTGAGTGCGTTGAATACTAAGATAAGTTTGATGCTTGATAATTGTTTTGAGATATGGAGGTAATAATATCAAAGTCATGCTAGTTGAGTAGTTGTGAATTTGAGAAATACTTGTGTTGAAGTTGGTAAATCCCGTAGCATGCACATATGGTTAAAGTTGTGTAACAAATTTGAAGCATGAAGTGTACCTGGCTTGTGCATCCTTATAAGTGGCGGTCGGGGACGAGCGATGGTCTTTTCCGACCAATCTATCCCCCTAGGAGCATGCGCGTAGTACTTGATTTTTGATGACTTCTAAATTTTTGCAATAAGTATATGAGTTCTTTTGACTAATGTTGAGTCCATGGATTATACGCACTTTTACCTTTCCGCCATTGCTAGCCTCTTCGGTACCGTGCATTGCCCTTTCTCACATTGAGAGTTGGCGCAAACTTTGCTGGTGCATCCAAACTCCGTGATACGATACGCTCTATCACACATAAACCTCCCTATATCTTCCTCAAAACAGCCACCTTACCTACCTATTATGGCATTTCCATAGCCATTCCGAGATATATTGCCATGCAACTTTCCACCGTTCCGTTCATCATTATTATGACATACATTACTTTTGTCATATTGCCATTGCATGATCATGTAGTTGACATCGTATTTGTGGCAAAGCCACCATGCATTATTTTTCATACATGTCACTCTTGATTCATTGCACCATCCCGGTACACCACCGGAGGCATTCATATAGAGTCATACCTTGTTCTAGTTTCGAGTTGTAATTCTCATGTTGTAATCAATAGAAGTGTAATGATCATCATTATTAGAGCATTGCCCAAAAAAAGAGAAAGGCCAAAAAAAGGAAGGCCCAAAAAAAAGAAAAGAAAAGGGCAATGCTACTATCTCTTTTTCCACACTTGTGCTTCAAAGTAGCACCATGTTCTTCATGTAGTGAGTCTCATATTTTGTGCTTCAAAGTAGCACCTCGTTCTTCATGTAGTGAGTCTCATATATTGTGCTTCAAAGTAGCACCATGTTTTTCATATAGTGAGTCTCATAAGTTGTCTTTTTCATACTAGTGGGAATTTTTCATTATAGAACTTGCCTTGTATATTCCTACGATGGGCTTCCTCAAACGCCCTAGGTCTTCATGAGCAAGCAAGTTGGATGCACACACACTAGTTTTCTTTTGTTGAGCATTCAAAGCTCTAGTGCATCCGATGCATGGCAATCCCTACTCCTCATGTTGACATCAATTGATGGGCATCTCCATAGCCCGTAGATTATCCTCGTCAATGTGAGACTTTCTCCTTTTTTGTCTTCTCCACACAATCCCCATCATCATATTCTATTCCACCCATAGTGCTATATCCATGGCTCACGCTCATGTATTGCGTGAAGGTTGAAAAAGTTTGAGATTATTTAAGTATGAAACAATTGCTTGGCTTGTCATCGGGGGTATAGAAGTTGGGAACATCTTTGTGTGACGAAAATGAAGCATAGCCTAACTATATGATTTTGTAGGGATGAACTTTCTTTGGCCATGTTATTTTGAGATGACATAATTATTTTGATTAGTGTGCTTGAAGTATTATTATTTTTATGTCAATATGAACTTTTGTCTTGAATCTTTCGGATCTGAATATTCATATCACAATTAAGAAGATTTACATTGAAATTATGCCAAAGTATCACTCCGCATCAAAAATTCTTTTTTATCATTTACCTACTCGAGGACGAGCAGGAATTAAGCTTGGGTATGCCTGATACGTCTCCAACGTATCTATAATTTTTGATTGCTCCATGCTACTTTATCTATTGTTTTGGACTATAATGGGCTTTATTTTCCACATTTATATTATTTTTGGGACTAACCTATTAACCGGAGGCCCAACCCAGAATTGCTGTTTTTTGCCTATTTCACTGTTTCGAAGAAACGGAATATGAAATGGAGTCCAAACGGAATGAAACCTTCGGAAACGTGATCTTCTCACCGAACGTGATCCAGGAGACTTGGACCCTAGTCCAAGAAGTGCCAGAGGTGGTCACGAGGATGGAGGGCGCGCCCTCCCCCTGGGCGTGCCCCCCTGCCTCGTGGGCCCCCTGACGCTCCACCGACGTACTCCTTCCTCCTATATATACCTACATACCCCCAACAGATCGGGGACAGAGCCAAAAACCTAATTCCACCGCCCCAACTTTCTGTATCCGCGAGATCCCATCTTGGGGCCTGTTCTGGAGCTCCACCGGAGGGGGCATCTACCACAGAGGGCTTCTACATCATCACCATAGCCCCTACGATGAAGTGTGAGTAGTTTACTTCAGACCTTCGAGTCCATAGGTAGTAGCTAGATGGCTTCTTCTCTCTTTTTGGATCTCAATACAATGTTCTCCCCCTCTCTCGTGGAGATCTATTCGATGTAATCTTCTTTTTGCGATGTGTTTGTTGAGACCGATGAATTGGGGGTTTATGATCCAGCTTATCTATGGAAAATATTTGATTCTTCTCTGAATTCTTTTATGTATGATTAAGTTATCTTTGCAAGTCTCTTCGAATTATCCGTTTGGTTTGGCCAACTAGATTGGTACTTCTTACAATGGGAGAAGTGCTTAGCTTTGGGTTCAATCTTGCGGTGACCTTACCAAGTGACAGAAAGGGTTGCAAGGCACGTATTGTATTGTTGCCATCGAGGATAACAAGATGGGGTATTTATCATATTGCATGAATTTATTCCTCTACATCATGTCATCTTGCTTAAGGCGTTGCTCTGTGAAAGTGCAACTATCCCTAGGTGGTTTTGGTAATTCATAACAACATATAGCTCATTGAGCTAATGCTATTCCAAGACTATTATTTCAGGAAAGCTCAATGAATGGCATGGCATGGATGATGAAAGTGGATCCCTCAAAATACTAAGGACAAAGGATTGTCTCAAGCTCAAAAGCTCAAGACTCTTCATTTTACATTTTAGTGATCCAAGATCACATTGAGTCTATAGGAAAAGCCAATACTATCAAGAAGGGATGAGGTGTTGCTTAATGAGCCTCTTGCTTCATGTGCTTAGTGATATGCTCCAAAACCCTCAGCTACTTTCCCACATCCACAAATGACCTAAACCCAAAGCCAAAATCGGTCACACCGATTCTTTCTATCCGGCGCCACCGATTCCAAAAGTCATAGCCATTTCCACAAACCCTAAGCAAATCGGTCTTACCGATAGGGATCTCGGTCTCACCGAGATGGGGTTGCAATCTCTCTATTTCCCTTCGTAACGTTTCGGTCTAACCGAAGTGAGCGATCGGTCCCACCAAGATTGCAATGTAAACTCTCTGTTTCCTTTTTGTAACATTTCGGTCTCACCGAAAAGAGAAAATCGGTCCCACTGAGTTTACCTGACCAACTCTCTGGAAAGCTTATTACCAAGTCGGTCTCACCGAGTTTGTGTAATCGGTCTCACTGAGATTACTATATGCCCTAACCCTAACCGAATCGGCCTCACCGAGATGCATGTCAGTCCCACCGAAAATCACTAACGGTCACTAGGTTTACTAAATTGGTCTGACCGAGTTTAACGATTCGGTCCCACCGAGTTTGGTAAATTGTGTGTAACGGTTAGATTTTGTGTGGAGGCTATATATACCAATCCACCTCCTCTTCATTCGTGGAGAGAGCCATCAGACTAAACCTACACTTGCAACTTACCATTTCTGAGAGAGAACCACCTACTCATGTGTTGAGGCCAAGATATTCTATTCCTACCATATGAATCTTGATCTCTAGCCTTCCCAAGCTGCTTTCCACTCAAATCCTCTTTCCACCGGATCCAAATCCTATGAGAGAGAGTTGAGTGTTGGGGAGACTATCATTGGAAGCACAAGAGCAAGGAGTTCATCATGAACGCACCACTTGTTACTTCTTGGAGAGTGGTGTCTCCTAGATTGGCTAGGTGTCACTTGGGAGCCTCCGACAATATTGTGGAGTTGAACCAAGGAGTTTGTAAGGGCAAGGAGATCGCCTACTTCATGAAGATCTACCGCTAGTGAGGAAAGTCCTTCGTGGGTGACGACCATGGTGGGATAGACAAGGTTGCTACTTCGTGGACCCTTCGTGGGTGGAGCCCTCCGTGGACTCGCGCAGCCGTTACCCTTCGTGGGTTGAAGTCTCCATCAACGTGGATGTACGATAGCACCACCTATCGGAACCACGCCAAAAACATCCGTGTCTCCAATTGCGTTTGAATCCTCCAAACCCTTCCCTTTACTTTCTTGCAAGTTGCATGCTTTAATTTCCGCTGCCTATACACTCTTTGCATGCTTGCTTGAATTTGTGTGATGATTGCTTGACTTGTCCTAAAATAGCTAAAATCTGCCAAACTCTAAAATTGGGAAAAGGTTAAGTTTTTATTGGTCAAGTAGTCTAATCACCCCCCCTCTAGACATACTTCAAGGTCCTACAAGTGGTATCAGAGCTTTGGTCTCCATTTGCTTTGATTTCCATAGCTTTTGGTGGTCATAGCCTTGGTTTCACAACCTAGGAGAGTATGGCGTCTAGCGAGGGAAATTATCACCGTAGAGGTCCTTACTTTGATGGTACTAATTTTGCTAGTTGGAAGCATAAGATGAAAATGCATATTCTCGGACATAACCCCGCCGTTTGGGCAATTATTTGTATTGGCTTGCAAGGTGAATTCTTTGATGGGAGAGAACCGAACCGTGAAGCGAATGCGGAAGAATTGAATATGCTGCAATACAACGCTCAAGCCTGTGATATCATCTTCAACGGATTGTGCCCCGAAGAATTCAATAAAATCAGCCGTCTTGAGAATGCAAAGGAAATTTGGGATACCTTGATTGATATGCATGAAGGTACTGAATCTGTCAAGGAATCCAAGTTGGATGTGCTCCAAAGTCAGCTTGACAAGTTCAAAATGAAGGATGGTGAAGGTGTCGCTGAAATGTACTCTAGGCTTGCACTTATCACAAATGAGATTGCCGGCTTAGGGAGTGAAGAGAAGACCGATAGATTCATCATCAAGAAGATTCTAAGAGCATTGGATGGAAAGTATGATACCGTGTGCACATTGATCCAAATGATGCCAAACTACAAAAATCTCAAGCCAACAGAAGTCATTGGAAGAATTGTTGCTCATGAGATGTCACTCAAGGATAAGGAGGAACTTCACAACAAGTCAAGTGGTGCTTACAAAGCCTCAAGTGAAGCCCCCACAACATCAAGCGAGAAACAAACCTTCAATGAAGAATTGAGCTTAATGGTGAAGAACTTCAACAAATTCTACAAGAGTAGAAGCATAGAAAGAAGCTCCAAGTCAAGGTCTTATCATGACAAGAGATCTTCTAGTCGAGAGCGCAATTGCTACAATTGTGGGAAGCCTGGACACTACTCCAATGAGTGTACGACACCCTACAAAAGAAGAGAAGATTCTCCAAAAAGAAGAAGCAAAAGAGAAGAATCACCACCAAGAGAGAGGAGGAGTAGAAATGATCGTTATGAATGAAGACCCTCACGGAGAAGCAAGGATTCGGAAAGAAAGGACAAGTCATCAAGGAGCTACACAAAACGAAGACATCAAGCTCATGTTGGTGAATGGGTATCCGGCTCCGACTCCGACAATCACTCCGAGAGAAGCTATCACTCTGACTCCGAACATACTCAAGATGAAGGTGTTGCCGGTCTAGCACTTGTGTCAACCAACTCCTACGACATATTTGATTCACCAAATGAAGGAATTGGAAGATGCTTCATGGCCAAAGGTCCAAAGGTAACACATCCTGAGTATGTTGATTTCAATAGTGATGAAGATGACTTGCTTGTGGATGTTGATTTACTTGTTGACAACTCTAGTGATGAATACTATGATGAAACGTCAATTAATCATGCTAATCAAATGAATGACAATGATAGGGAGAAAATTGAGCATCTAACTAAAGAACTAAACACTCTTAAGTTGGCTCATGAAACTATCTTCGAAGATCATCGAGAACTTTTAAGGGCTCATGAGAAGTTACGCTTTGAAAAGCTCAATTTTGAGCAAGAGCATGAGTTCTTAAAGGCAATCAATGATGATCTCAGCAAGAAAAGTTCTTCTTACATTGCCAAGCATTTACTCTTATCTACTTACATGCCTCAAGTCAAGTCTAGTAACAAGTACAAGAAAGATACTTCCTCTAGTAGTAACAATAATAATGTTAAATCCAATGTTGTTGCTTCTAGTAGTTCTCTTGATTCCACTAATGATTCTCTTAGCCAAGTTACACTTGAGCAAGAAAATAGTTTATTGAAGGGAATTATAGAGAAAGGTGTTTACAAGAGCCTTGCCGGGAGTAAGCAATTCGAGGAAATTGTACGCAAGCAAGGAAGGCACCGGAAGAATCAAGGTGTTGGTTTTGAACGAAAGTTCAACGCCAATGGAGTTGAGTGGGAAGAAGATCAATACCCCAAGACAAAGTTTGTTCCTCAACAAGAGAAGTATGATCCTACTTCCTTCAAGGGGAACCAAGCTCAAGATGATCTTCCACCACAAGACCACAAGAACAAAGGCAAGGACAAGCTTCAAGAAGAGATTGATGCATTTGAAGAAGCACCTAAAGCCTCGTTCAAGTGGGTCCTCAAGACTACGTCAAGTTCTACTTCATCAAGTACAACTACAACTCCAAGGATTCCCATCAAGATGATGTGGATCCCGAAGAAGAAGAACTAGATAGTTCTTGAGGGTGACTCCGCCAACATTCTTCACTCATATCATTTTGGCAAGAACAAGTGCAATCAACTTTCACATCTTGCACTAGTTCAAGGAGTCACAAACCCTCTTGTTGGTAAGGCAAGGGACAAGGTAACCTAATGTTTTCATGGACATCATTTTGTGTGTGCATCACTCTATGTCTATGGATATTCTTGTTTGTTCCTTGTGGGACTAACCCATGTAGGCAAGTTGAAAGTGCAACTCATTCCAAAGGATTGCTCCAAATGATCTACATCAACATTGAGCATCTACATCTTCAACACCTACATGAAGTCATCATCGACAAAACCCAAGGTTAGTTCATCCCTCTAAAGGGGGGATCTCACATCTAGGGGGATCTTAACTCAAAAAATTGAGTCAAAGCAACTCTAATGGTGTGAACACATTAATGCATTATGTAAAAGTGGTAACCCCACTTGAGCTTAAACGATGAGTATGACCTATGATCAAATGTTCTCATTTGACTCCTAAGTCAATATACTCATATATAGATGACCTAGTCATCGCCAATTGTTTGATAGATGCTAGAATTGGTTGTGCATGCTTTGCCAAATATTTCATTTGCCATTTTATTGTGTGAGCATGTTGGTGCATATTTTACTCATTCAAGGACATCCACTTGTTGTTTTGATTGTTTGGTTCTTTCTTCTTTTGGCCAAGTGGATGGACAAGAATGCCTAAGAACCCTCTCTAGCTATCTATGCTTTTCTCGTCACAAACTCTATTCATGCTACATCACAAAATTTGATCAAGTAAGATTCGAACCACTCTGTGTGAGGGGCACTCGGAGTCCCCGATTCGTCATAGACTTAAACTTCCAAAACCTCTTAGTGATTCTCAGTCTGACCGATCCTTCCATTTCGGTCCTACCGAGATCATCAAGTTGATCTGAGTTTTCAATCTCGGAGCAACCGATTTGAACTTTTCGGTCTCACCGATTTGCTGTAACTGAATACAGTTATGCATCTCGGTGCCACCGAGTTGTTCCACTCGGTCACACCGACAGGGTCGAGCTATATAAATAGCCACGGGCAAATTTTTGGAAATTTCTCCGAAACCCTTCGCCCGCGCAACAGCTCGCTCTGCCATGTGGTCTCCGGATCGTCTCCTCGTCGCCAGTAGCCTCCTATCGCTGGTCTCCGCCGCCGTCAACGGAATTCAACCCCCATCGTTGCCGCCGTAGCAAGTCCACCGCCAAGTTGGGGTATGGACTTAATCTTTGTGCTATCGACGTCTGATTCCTGGCACATTGTTTTCATATTGATTCTTGCCACAATTGAAACTCTTCTATCCAGCCAAAGTAGATCATAGATTAGATGTGATTCAAATTTTTAGGGTTAGGTTTCCGCCGAAACCATCTCGGACCCACCGAGTTGAAAAACTCGGTCTCACCGATTTGGCTTATGCCATTGCACTAGTGACTCTCGGTCTGACCGAGAATTACTAATCGGTGCAACCGATTTGAGGATTCTATGAAACCCTAGCAGTCTCGGTACCACCGAACTGAAACTCGGTCCAACCGAGATCATCAGTTTTGGAACCTAAACTGATGATCTTGGTTGGACCGAGTTTCAGTTCGGTGGTACCGAGACTGCTAGGGTTAGGTTCCAAAACTGCTTCGGTATCACCGAGTTTGAAAATCGGTGGATCCGAAATGCTTTCTGTGGAAAACTAAGACTGAACTTTTGAGTCATTCTTTTGCAAAAACCTCTGCATTTTGTGATGCTCATCTTTTCTATCTCATCTATAAGTCTTCACAGGGTCAGCAGTCAGCTTTTGCAGTATGTCTGATCAAAGTGACAGCCAGAATAGGTCAGAAGAGCAGATGGACTTGAGTGAGGGAACTAGTCCCTCAACTTCAGATGAAGGGAGCAGAAGTACTCCTAGCAATTTGCCTAAGGCTGCAACTAGGCAAAGGAGGAAAAGAACTTCAGATTCATAGGATGAGGACTACAAAGCTAAGGAAGATGAGGCTACTTCCAAGAAAGTGGTGCTCAAGAAGGAATATGGATCAGCAAAGGACATAAAGCCAGGCATGAAGATTAAAAGGCCTGCAAGAAGGCAACCTATACCCAAGGCCAGAGCATCAACTCAACTGCCTGAAAATCCTGATCCCAAAGAGCCAGTTGATGAAAGCAAGAAGAGGAAGGAAAGGGTCAAGAAGACCCTGGCCAGAGTTGTTGGGCAACCTTCCATGATGGAAGAGGAAGAGCTTTCTGCACCAGCACCAAAGGCACCAAAGCTTATGGGTGATGCTATTAAATCTGGGGCTGCAACATCTAAGCCCAAGGAAGCACCCAAAGCTGCCCCCAAGGCCAAGTCTGCACCAAAGAGGAATACCAGGAGTATTCCAGCTGCTGAGAAGAACAAGGCCCCAGTGCCTGAGGTTGCTGAGGAGGAAGATGAAGAAGGACAGGTTCTAAGGAAGCTCAAGCCAAGGATACCAGATCACAATGATGCCCATCCTGTGGCTGAGGACATGAGAATCAGGAAAGATTCAGGATTGAGGATATGGAGGATGGCAGATCCATATGCCACATGGAGAAGAACTGCTATTGACTACAGGTTCCACACAAAGGAACAACAGGACTTCTATGAGACAATTCTGTTGGACAAGAAGCCCATAGTCTGTGACATGAGGTGGGTTGACTGGAAATTCATCAAGGAAAATGAACAGCACTATCCTGGAGTGCAAGACAACTTTGTTTCTTGTGGAGTTGTAGATTTTGTTGGGCAAAAGCTCACAAACTGGAATGATGAGCTTATCATGCAATTCTACTCCACAACACACTTTTACCCAGATGGAAGAATAGTTTGGATGTCTGAAGGTACAAGGTACCAATCCACTGTAGAAGAATGAGCAGAACTGATAAATGCCCCAAAGGAAAATGATGATGATCTGGATGTATATGCCAAGAAGAAAATGGGACACAATACCATGGCACACATGTACAAGGAGATCCCAGACAAAGCCCTAGAGACTTTCACTTTTGGATCAGTCCACTTTCTGCTGTCAGGGTTGCCAAACATAAATTGGATTCTGAGGCACACCTTGTTGCCCAAGTCAGGTGACCACAACATGATCAGAGGGCATGCCATCAATATGTTGCATTTATTTGATGTGCCACAAAAATTCAAAGTCATGAGCCTTATAGTTGAAACAATCAAGAGGACTGCAGCAGATCAGAAGAGGAGCTGTGGATATGCACCTCAGATTCAAGAATTGATAAACTCAAAGATGGGCACAGGAAAATATCAGTTGGATAAGGAACACTTTCCACTTTATCCAGACTTTGAGTACAATGAGGTTGTCATGAATGAAGATGATCCACAATCAGTTCAAGCTCAGGAGAAGAAGGAGAAGGCAAAGAGGGAGAAGGCTGCCAAGATGCCAACTCAAGAGGAGGCATCTGAATATTTCTTGAAAACCAAACAGGAGCAGCTTGGTTACTTGATAGCATCATCTCTGAGGATTGAGAAGGGGTTGGCCACCCTAACTCAAAACCAGGAGAGCCTGGAAAGAATCATGGAACAAAAATTCTATGATCTAGATGTCAAGGTAACTGAGATTCAGTCAGTTGTGGAGCAGCTGCAGGATGACATGCAGGAGAGGAAGGGCAAGACTACCACCAATGTGTTTGCCAGAGTGCCCTAAGCCCAGAGGTTAGTTGCAGTGCCAGTGACAGACACTAGAGCAACAACTTCAGCACCAGCTACTGCCCCTTCAGCTCCAGTGCAACCAGCTTCAGCATCAACTCTAGCACCCTCTACATCAACTGAAGCCTTCGTCCTTGGAGTTATCAGGACACCACCACCAGAAGATCAAGCCTGAGAGTCGATCTAGCACTATGCATTTTCTATGAACTTTTTGGTAACTTGTTGCCAAAGGGGGAGAAAAATGTATAGATCATAGGCTTCGAGAGAGAGTGTGTTGCTTTTGTTCTCTCTTGCTTTATTTGGTGTTTTTTCCAATCTTTGTTTGCTTTTGGTTGAGATATCATGCTTGTGAGACATTGATGATCATGTGTTTGATCATAAGCTACACTTATGCATGCTTAATATTATCCTATCTATCTTATGTGATCACTCACTATGCTTGGTGATGAGTGCATGTGTTCATTGTTCATTATTTTGAGCGCTCCACCAAGATGTATGTGACATGGAAGAGTAACCCATGAGCCTAATTCATTGTGCATTTGCAGTCCAAAGCAAATCTAAAACTATGCACAAATTTAGGGGGAGCTCTTGCTTATCACATACTTCTCAAAGCGACGATGTTATTTAAATTTTATTATCATTTGTCGAAGCTTTGATCTATATGTTGTCATCAATTACCAAAAAGGGGGAGATTGAAAGTGCAACTATCCCTAGGTTGTTTTGGTAATTCATAACAACATATAGCTCATTGAGCTAATGCTATTCCAAGACTATTATTTCAGGAAAGCTAAATGAATGGCATGGCATGGATGATGAAAGTGGATCCCTCAAAATACTAAGGACAAAGGATTGGCTCAAGCTCAAAAGCTCAAGACTCTTCATTTTACATTTTAGTGATCCAAGATCACATTGATTCTATAGGAAAAGCCAATACTATCAAGAAGGGATGAGGTGTTGCTTAATGAGCCTCTTGCTTCATGTGCTTAGTGATATGATCCAAAACCCTTAGCTACTTTCCCACATCCACAAATGACCTAAACCCAAAGCCAAAATCGGTCACACTGATTCTTTCTATCCGACGCCACCGATTCCAAAAGTCATAGCCACTGCCACAAACCCTAAGCAAATCGGTCTTACCGATAGGGATCTCGGTCTCACCGAGATGGGGTTGCAATCTCTCTGTTTCCCTTTGTAATGTTTCGGTCTAACCGAAGTGAGCGATCGGTCCCACCGAGATTGTAATGTAAACTCTCTGTTTCCTTTTTGTAACATTTCGATCTCACCGAAAAGAGCAAATCGGTCCCACTGAGTTTACCTGACCAACTCTCTGGAAAGCTTATTACCAAATCGGTCTCACCGAGTTTGTGTAATCGGTCTCACCGAGATTATGTTATGCCCTAACCCTAACCGAATCGGCCTCACCGAGATGCATGTCAGTCCCACCGAAAATCACTAACGATCACTAGGTTTACTAAATCGGTCTGACCGAATTTAACGATCCGGTCCCATCGAGTTTGGTAAATTGTGTGTAACGGTTAGATGTTGTGTGGAGGCTATATATACCCCTCCACCTCCTCTTCATTCGTGGAGAGAGCCATCAGACTAAACCTACACTTCCAACTTACCATTTCTGAGAGAGAACCACCTACTCATGTGTTGAGGCCAAGATATTCCATTCCTACCATATGAATCTTGATCTCTAGCCTTCCCAAGTTGCTTTCCACTCAAATCCTCTTTCCACCAGATCCAAATCCTTGAGAGAGAGTTGAGTGTTGGGGAGACTATCATTTCAAGCACAAGAGCAAGGAGTTCATCATCAACGCACCATTTGTTACTTCTTGGAGAGTGGTGTCTCCTAGATTGGCTAGGTGTCACTTGGGAGCCTCTGACAAGATTGTGGAGTTGAACCAAGGAGTTTGTAAGGGCAAGGAGATCGCCTACTTCATGAAGATCTACCGCTAGTGAGGCAAGTCCTTCGTGGGCGACAGCCATGGTGGGATAGACAAGGTTGCTACTTTGTGGACCCTTCGTGGGTGGAGCCCTCTGTGGACTCGCGCAACCGTTACCCTTCGTGGGTTGAAGTCTCCATCAATGTGGATGTACGATAGCACCACCTATCGGAACCACGCCAAAAACATCCGTGTCTCCAATTGCGTTTGAATCCTCCAAACCCTTCCCTTTACTTTCTTGCAAGTTGCATGCTTTAATTTCCGCTGCCTATACACTCTTTGCATGCTTGCTTGAATTGTGTGATGATTGCTTGACTTGTCCTAAAATAGCTAAAATCTACCAAACTCTAAAATTGGGAAAAGGATAAGGTTTTATTGGTCAAGTAGTCTAATCACCCCCCCTCTAGACATACTTCAAGGTCCTACACTCTGTTTTAAACTTAATACTCTAGATGCATGCTGGATAGCGGTCGATGAGTGGAGTAATAGTAGTAGATGCAGAATCGTTTCGGTCTACTTGTCACGGACGTGATGCCTATATACATGATCATTGCCTGGATAACCTCATAACTATGCTCAATTCTGTCAATTGCTCAACTGTAATTTGTTCACCCACCGTAGAATACTTATGCTCTTGAGAGAAGCCACTAGTGAAACCTATGGCCCCCGGGTCTATTCTCATCATATCAATCTCCATCACTTTATTTACTTGCTTTTGCTTTTACTTTTTACTTTGCATCTTTATACCAAAAATACCAAAAATATTATCTCTATCAGATCTCACCCTCGTAAGTGACCTTGAAGGGATTGACAACCCCTAAGCGTTGGTTGCGAGTAGCTATCGTTTTGTGCAGGTATGAGGGACTTGCGCGTGGTCTCCTACTGGATTGATACCTTGGTTCTCAAAAACTTAGGGAAATACTTACGCTACTTTACTGCATCATCCTCTCCTCTTCGGGGAAATCCAACACAGTGCTCAAGAGGTAGCATCGGCCGAAATGATAAACATTTTTTTAAGAACTTATTGATTTGCCAAAAAAATCGTTTTGTTTTTGTAAGCAAATAAGACGTGGGACAATTGAGTTGGTTTAAGGGAAAACTAGTGGTAAAAAAATCAGCACCGGGAGGGAAAACAACAACAAAATTAAGGATGTAAATATGAAAAGGGAATTTTATGTATTTTCAATATAATGATACGTGTATATGAACTAGTAAAACTATAGGTAGAGAATAGAAAACGGATGTAGGACATGCGTTTCAAGAGGAAAATAGAACTAGGCTGTGTGTTTGATTCAGTAAAAAAACTGCTGGCGGATGTTGTAAGACAAAATACAACTAACGTTGGCGGGCTGATACGTCTCTCACGTATCTATAATTTATGAAGTATTCATGCTATTATATTATCCATCTAGGATGTTTTATATGCATTTATATGATATTTTATATGATTTTTGGGACTAACCTATTAACCTAGAGCCCAGTGCCAGTTTCTGTTTTTCCTTGTTTTTGAGCTATACAGAAAAGGAATACCAAACGGAGTCCTATTGATGTGCCAATTTTTGACGAATTTTTATGGACCAAAAGAAGCCCCTGGAGTGCAAGAGTTGGGCTACAAGAGTGCCGGGCTGCCCACGAGGGTGGGGGCCACGCCCACCCCCTAGGGCGCGCCTCCTTCCTGGTGGACAGCCCGGCGACCCCCCTGACGTGAAACCTACGCCAAAAATCCTATAAATACTGAAACCTCCGAGGAACACAATAGATCGAGAGTTCCACCACCGCAAGCCTCTGTAGCCACCAAAAACTAATCGGGACCATGTTCCGGCACCCTGCCGGAGGAGGAATCCCTCACCGGTGGCCATCTTCATCATCCCGGCGCTCTCCATGACGAGGAGGGAGTAGTTCACCCTCGGGGCTGAGGGTATGTACCAGTAGCTATGTGTTTGATCTCTCTCTCTCTCTCTCTCTCTCTCTCTCTCTCTTCGTGTTCTTGATTCGGCACGATCTTGATGTATCACGAGCTTTGCTATTATAGTTGGATCTTATGATGTTTCTCCCCCTCTACTCTCTTGTAATGGATTGAGTTTTCCCTTTGAAGTTATCTTATCGGATTGAGTCTTTAAGGATTTGAGAACACTTGATGTATGTCTTGCCTTTCTTATCTGTGGTGACAATGGGATATTCACGTGATCCACTTGATGTATGTTTTGGTGATCAACTTGCGGGTTCTGTGACCTTAGGAATCTATGCATAGGGGTTGGCACTCCTTTTCGTCTTGACTCTCCGGTAGAAACTTTGAGGCACTCTTTGAAGTACTTTATGTTGGTTGAATAGATGAATCTAAGATTGTGTGATGCATATCGTATAATCATGCCCACAGATACTTGAGGTGACAATGGAGTATCTAGGTGACATTAGGGTTTTGGTTGATTTGTGTCTTGAGGTGTTATTCTAGTATGAACTCTATGATAGATCGAATGGAAAGAATAGCTTCATGTTATTTTACTATGTACTCTTGAATAGATAGATCAAAAAGAATAACTTTGAGGTGGTTTTGTACCCTACAATAATATCTTCGTTTGTTCTCCGCTATTAGTGACTTTGGAGTGACTCTTTGTTGCATGTTGAGGGATAGTTATATGATCCAATTATGTTATTATTGTTGAGAGAACTTGCACTAGTGAAAGTATGAACCTTAGTCCTTGTTTCCTAGCATTGCAATACCCTTTACGCTCACTTTTATCATTAGTTACCTTGCTGTTTTTATATTTTCAGATTACAAATACTCATATCTACCATCCATATTGCACTTGTATCACCATCTCTTCGCTGAACTAGTGCACCTATACAATTAGCCATTGTATTGGGTGTGTTGGGGACACAAGAGACTCTTTGTTATTTGGTTGCAGGGTTGTTTGAGAGAGACCATCTTCATCCTACGCCTCCCACGGATTGATAAACCTTAGGTCATCCACTTGAGGGAAATTTGTTGCTGTCCTACAAATCTCTGCACTTGGAGGCCCAACAACGTATACAAGAAGAAGGTTGTGTAGTAGGTATCATGGGCCAGAGGCCAGTAGATGCATGCTGGATCTTTGTGCCCCGTTGTCGTCATGGGCTGGGCCTGTTAAAAACAAAACCAAGCCTGGGCAGTCTACAACCCAGTTGAAACTTGCTCAACCTGGAAAAACAATATACATGCTCAATAAACGAGAGAATTCTGCAAGTACAGACTGATAGCTGGGATGCAGCAGGGATATTGTTTTTTCATCATGATAATAAGTGCATGCACTTGTTTCAAAAAATTTGGAGAACTGGGAATTCGAACGGCAGGTGCTTATGCTACCCATCAAATAAAAATCAGGTGCCTGAAAATTCATTTCGAAACAAATGATTCAGCTTTGTATCCACCTGGACCCTCGGCATGATGGTTGGAAGCAAATTCCAAGTTCATACCAAAAGATCATTAACAACAATACCAACTGGCGGACGACAAGGTAGTACAAGTACCAATACCAAACTAACTTATAATCTTTTTACTCCTGACCCTAGTGTTCGTCCGGTAGAAAATCTTGCAGAGGACCAGCTCCCACTCCTTCTATTGCTCTAGGTCCTCGAGGTGGTACTGGTGCATCACCCAGTTGGTCCTCTGCTGGTCAAAGTTCTTGTTGGTGTGCAGCACCAGAACCTTTTTGCTGCCCGTCTGCCGGTCGTTGACCATCACCGGCAAGGTATGGCCGGTCTTGTGCCACATCGCGTGCATGCCGCACTCCAACTGTATCTTGCGACGTGTCCATGTGCCCCTTTTGAACACCCTGGAATTGCGCTGGAAGAAATGCTTGCTTAGGACACTCAGTGTGATACCTGTAGTATTGTCGAATACAGGTTTTAGTGTATGTAGTTGGCATTTTCATAACATTTTTGGCATGTTGCAGTCACTTGTTTCACTTTTTATTAACTGTCAAATTGTAATTGCTTCACCAGGTCTGCGTCTAAAAAGAAAAATAGAGCTATAAACAAAGGAATATGTTTGTGCAAGTAGACGGTCGATCAGTGTCTTACCTGGAAGTTTCTCAGGATGGGTGTAGCATATGTCGTGCTCACTGTTGATGGTTGGTATGAACAAATCGATGATAGGGTGAGATCTCGCGCTGTCAGCACTCACTTTGGCCTCAAGGTGCTCCTGATCTGTGGGATCGAACTTGATGCCAGCCGGCAGCATCGGCCAATCCTTCTTTGACTTGCATCGGTTAATTCCAATTATATGGTACTCCATGTATGATCAATCGACTATTTTAAGTGAATGATGAAAGATTTCGACAGATAAGTGGTACTCTAAATCTGAAGTCTAGAATACCCGAACACGCCGCCGGGATTCTTGTGTCACCTCACGTGCAGCATGTTGTCAGGTCAATTCAATGTGTGGACATGATGAATAATTTGACCGACATATACTAGTACTGCTACAGTACTACTTACTAGTCATATTTAGTGTCACATTTTACCAGAGGAGTGCTTCAAACTAACAATAGTACATAATATCCAACAAAAGAGGGTCGTGCTACAGCAGCAGAATACATGGCTCAGTCTAGATATCAGTACGAATCAAGTTGTGCATATTTGATGTTGGCATGAACCACATCGCCGCATGTCGGGTTTGCAAAAGCCATCCATCGCATGGAAGCTTGATGCCTTTCACACACTGAAGATTATCTGGCAACAAGCTGTGTCGACGAATCTCTGGATATGGTGATTCATGAAACCCATGGTATGATGTGTAAACACAGTCCCCCCTAGCGAATGGAAGTTGCATAGCACGGTAATCATCGCCGGTGATATGATCGATGATTGGTTGGATGATCGGATAATTGAGCCCGAGGAACATGGAGTGGTTGCCGAGGCTGTAAACCCGCCTCCAGTTGAATACACCTGGCCCAACAGAGCTGGGATATTTCGTGAACATGAAGCAGCCATAGTCATCAATGTCACGAACACCCCATGCATTGTACTGCATGTGGTTTGATGTAATGGTTTGGTCAATTTATATGTGCGAATGAGCATCAAATGACCTCTGTCAGCTGAATGAGCGATAAACCACCACCCATCGGCTGGTATGATTCCAGGTCCTGGAATCATGAAGGCCAGCGCATTTGCGTCTGCTGCAACAATTCAAATTGGAGACCAAAAGGATAAAAATAAACAATCATGTTCAGAGTATGTGTGGAATTAAGATTATTATAACAGTGACACATATCATAGACAGAGAATTGCAATGCCGTGGTCATAATCATACCCCAAGTTAAAAAAAAAAAGCCAATGGCTTTCATATTCTAGCAATACGTCATGGTTCAAAAATCATGTAACAATGAGAGGAAAACAACTATGACAGAGCCTACTCATATTCTACCATAGCACTTACTACTACTGTTCTCATATCAACTCTAAGCAATAACATGCGTTGTTATAAAAATCTTGGAAATGAGAGTAACATATAGCAATCATGATGTTATGCTCATAATATCTATTCTAACAATCATTAGATGCCGCAATTGTTCTCATATCAACTCTAACAATAACATGTGTGGTCATAAAAATCTAGGAAATGAGAGGAACATATAGCAATGATGTGGTTATAGACATACTACCTATTCTAAATTTGTAACAATGAACAGGTAGTCGTATTCATAAGGTAAAGATGAGATGAGATAGAACAATTACACGATGATAGATTCCACCAGTATAGGCAGCCAATCTGTGCGTCGACCGCATAAACGATGCCATCGTGCACTATATCATCAGACAGAAATGTTGCCTCAACAGGATTGACGATGAGCCATAACCATGTATGGCGACCATATTCCAGATAGACTAATCCCATGTTGAACAAGGCAATGAGCTTGTAAACCATGTAGTCTTCTGATGGTGTGGGCACTTCGCAGGTTACAACTTTCAGCAAATAGAGGTCGAGCCAAAAGCTTGACACATATCGTGCGTAGTAGGCAGGAGTATCCGGCGGGTCGCAAGGCTCAATGGCGGCAGTATCCAACAATGGAAGGGTGATCCCTCACTCAGTGTAGATATCCATGAGACGCCACAGACTACCGGATTGGTGGATGAGGACGATCCAGTTGGCCTTCATGCCCGCCCAGTAGTGGCCGCGCATGAAGGACAGGTGAACGGGTAGTGGTAGTAGGTCGAGGGGCACCACGACAACCTCCGTAGGATCGTCAAGTCGGTGTCTGAGCCACCTATGAGGATCGGGCATCAGCAAGCAGGGTGTCTTGAAAAGAGTTGGCCGGTTGCAAACGAGTAGATGGTACAAAGACACTGAGCATGGGACCAGAAGGACGGTGCTGAGTAGGTCCATATGATTACAGATCTGCTCCAAGAGAACATCGGGGAGGGAATTCCAATCGCGGCTCTGCGTGTCAGTCAGTTCTTCCATTGGGGTTTTCGGTGCCTGCGAGCCAGCGGGGAAGTGGATTCGGGCGGGCGAGCAAAGAAGCTTCTCCTTGTGTGGCCGAGCAGTGAGCGGGGGGATATGGTATGCGCGAGCTACCAAGGAAGATGGCGCGGGCGGGTGAGCAGTGAGCGGGGGAAAATGGTGTGCGGACGACGATGGGGAAGATAGGAGGAAGAAGAAGAGAGGAGGAAGAAGAGTTGAAACACGGGTGAGGGAGTCCTGGATTAGGGGGTGTCCGGATGGCCGAACTATGACCTTTGGCCGGACTCCTGGACTATGAAGATACAAGATTGAAGACTTCGTCCCGTGTCCGGATGGGACTTTCCTTGGCGTGGAAGGCAAGCTTGGCGATTCGATATGAAGATCTCCTCCCATTGTAACTGACTCTGTGTAACCCTAGCCCTCTCCGGTGTCTATATAAACCGGAGAGTTTTAGTCCATAGGACGAACAACAATCATACCATAGGCAAGTTTCTAGGGTTTAGCCTCTCTGATCTCATGGTAGATAAACTCTTGTACTACCCATATCATCAATATTAATCAAGCAGGAGTAGGGTTTTACCTCCATCGAGAGGGCCTGAACCTGGGTAAAAACATCATGTCCCTTGTCTCCTGTTACCATCCGCCTAGACGCACAGTTCGGGACCCCCTACCCGAGATCCGCCGGTTTTGACACCGACATTGGTGCTTTCATTGAGAGTTCCTCTGTGTCGTCACCTTTAGGCCCGATGGCTTCTTCGATCATCAACCACGACACGGTCCAGGGTGAGACTTTTCTCCCCGGACAGATCTTCGTATTCGGCGGCTTCGCACTTCGGGCCAATTCGCTTGGCCATCTGGAGCAGATCGAAAGCTACGCCCCTGGCCATCAGGTCAGATTTGGAAGCTTAAACTACACGGCCGACACCCGCGGGGACTTGATCTTCAACGGATTCGAGCCACGGCCGAGCGCGCCGCACTATCACGATGGGCATGATCTAGCTCTGCCGCCGGACAGCGCCCAGAGCGCCGCTCAGGTGTCTGCTCCAACCCTTAGCTCGGAGCCGACCACGCCAGTCGGGGACAGACGGTTGGACGCCGCCCCAGGAGCCGCAATCTCTATGGCGATCGAGCCGGATACCGGCCTAGTCCTTTGTGAGGCCTGTGACTCCAAGGTGCCGGACTCCTTTCCGGACTCCGAATCTCCCGCACCCCTTCCGATCGAACCCGATTGGGCTCCGATCATGGAGTTCACTGCCGCGGACATCTTTCAGCACTCGCCCTTTGGCGACATCCTGAATTCACTAAAGTCTCTCTCTTTGTCAGGAGAGCCCTGGCCGGACTATGGTTAGCGAGGTTGGGATGCGGACGACAAAGAAATTCGAACCCCGCCCACCACCCACTTCATAGCCACTGTCGACGATCTAACCGACATGATCGACTACGACTCCGAAGACATCGACGGTATGGACGCTGATGAAGGAGACAATCGAGAACCAGAGCCTATAGAGCACCGGACAATCACCTCATCATATGATGTATACATGGTGGACACACCTAAAAGAAGCAACGACGAGGATCAAAAGGGCGCAACCAAGGATCGTTCCCTCGAAAAACAATCAAAGCGGTGGCGTAAGCGCCGCGCCAAGCCCCACCTCGACAGAGACCCAGCCATAGAGCAGGGTGAATCAACGGAAGACGAACATGCCATCGAGCAACCGTCCAAACAGGGCGGACAAACCGAACAATCCGTCCCCGGCAAAGATAATAGTCCGGACGACCTCATGCCGGACAAGTCGCTGGAGCACCAGAACCTCCACCAAAGGCTCGTCGCCACTGCGCGTAGCCTGAAAAAGCAGAAGCGGAAGCTCAAAACAGCGGAAGATGCACTCAGAATCAGATGGGGCAAAGTACTCAATACCGCACACAAGTACGACAACAGTCATCACACAAAGAGCTATCCGAAGCGGAAATTACTACCGGAATTTGATGAAGAGGCCTTAGAGCCCCCACAGTCAAAAAACAAGGAAGCCACCAGGTCGGATAGACGACCCCACGATCAACCTCAAGCGACAAAGGGCGCCGCACTCAATACGGCACGCGATCCGCCCAAGGATTCGCATCAAAAAACCGCTCCAACCAGATCCATCTACCGGCGAAGAAAGCAAGCTCCAGTGAGCAATGCAACGCAAAAAATATCCGAACATCGCGGCACACCTACATACAGGGGCGCCGCACATCCCCTATGTTTCACCGATGAGGTACTGGATCATGAATTTCCAGCGGGATTCAAGCCCGTAAACATAGAAGCCACGGAACAACAGACCCTGGAGTCTGGATCGAGGATTATATCCTCCACATACACATGGCCAGAGGAGATGACCTTCACACCATAAAATACTTACTCCTTAAGCTCAAAGGGCCAGCCCGGCATTGGCTTAAAAGCCTTCCCAAAAACACCATAGGAAGTTGGGTAGAGCTCGAGGATGCTTTCCGGGCAAATTTTCAAGGGACCTATGTACGACCTCCGGATGCAGATGATCTGAGTCATATAACTCAACAACCCGGAGAGTCAGCCCGGAAACTCTGGAACAGATTTCTTACTAAAAATAATCAGATAGTCGACTGTCTGGACGCCGAAGCCCTAGCAGCTTTCAAACATAGCATCCGAGACGAATGGCTCGCCAGACACCTCGGCCAAGAAAAGCCAAGAACAATGGCCGCATTAACAAGCCTCATGACCCGCTTTTGCGCAGGAGAGGATAGCTGGTTGACAAGAAGCAGCACCAGCGACCCAAGTACATCCGAACTCAGAGATGGAAACGGGAAACCGCTCCGTAACAAAGAACAGCGTCGGATCAAGGATAACAGCCCGATGAGCGCGGCAGTCAACGCCGGATTCAAAGGCTCTCGGCAAAATCAGAAAAAGCCGCCCCCCAAAGATGACATGGACGAGCTATCTAACCTCAACAAAATCTTGGACAAAATATGTCAAATCCATAGTACTCCCGGGAGACCTGCAAACAACGCCCACAGAGATTGCTGGGTCTTCAAGAAGTCCGACAAACTCAACGCCGAACACAAGGGGCTCGACACACCAAGCGAGGATGACGACGCACCCCACAAGCAGAACACCGGAGAACAAAAGAAGTTCCCACAAGATGTCAAAACAGTAAATTCACTTCAGGTGACAAAAGGGAAAAATAGAATGGCGCCTACGATCCGCGCCATACGGCCTACCCCAGAGGAGCCCCGCCACTGGTTGTCACAGCCAATCACCGTCGATCATCAGGATTACTCCAGATGTATCTGGAACGCAGGCCGGACTGCCTTGGTCTTGGATCCGATTATTGACGGACTCCAATTTACACAAGTCCTAATGGACGACGGCAGTGACCTAAACCTGTTATATCAGGACACAATCCGCAAACTGGGGTAAACCCAGCAATAATTCGCCATGGCAACACTTCCTTTCAAGGAGTCACGCCGGGCCCAGATACCCAGAGTATGGGTTCCCTTTCGTTAGAAGTCATGTTCGGCTCACCCGACAACTTCCGAAGCGAAAAGCTAACCTTCCACATCGCCCCATTCGTAAGTCGCTATCAAACGCTACTAGAACGCGAAGCTTTCGCCCGCTTTAACGCAATACCGCATTATGCATCCCTCACACTCAAAATGCCCGGTCCACGAGGCATCATCTCATTAAAGGGAAATATCAAGTGATCCCCAAAGTGCGGATAATGGTGCGGCTGCCTTGACAGCCGCACACTAAACCAGCTTTACTACCCCGGACATGGCTCGACGAGTCCGGCGTAAACGTACAAAGGCTTAGTAGCCGCATAACCCTGTACAAGGGGCTCCGCGTGTTTACACCAGGAGACAATACGGCTCAATTCCACTCATGTCTCTGTATTATATTTTGCTTATTTTAATATAGATTTCTCGCACGATTATTTTTCACTAAGTTCCTCTCTTTCGCAGACGAACACCGTGCTACACCCGTCCAGGATACGGCACAACGGAGGCACAGGCGCAGACGTGCAGTAGGGACCCGTTTTAAGGATTCTTTTCAGATTAAGACCCTGCGTAAACCTTTTTTACTGTCTGGCGTCTTGGCATGTGGCCACGCCAGAATTTTGCGCGTTCCTGGGCACCAGGGGCTTCTTACCAAGGGCTTTTGTTCGGCCCATTTTCATAAAGACCGAATACCTTAGGGAGTGTTCGGCATTACGAGTTTGGCCTTATATGCATCAGCTCCGAATCATGTCTTTGGTCAAATGTTGGGTTTGCCCGGCTCCTGTGTTTTGCTGCCTTATGTTGCGCTCTATCGGCTAAGGCGGCACCAGGAGAACTACTGCGATTGTGCCCCGGTTCGGCCAGGCGAGCACCTCAGTAGAGAAAGCCGAAAACTGACTGTCATGATATAGCGAGAGACTGGTCAACCACTCGCTGACTTTCGGAATCTTTAGGATTCCTCCGCATTAACGAAGGGCCGCTTCTCAGTCAGGCACACACGCGCCCTGAATTCGGGCGAGCGCGGTGCCCCTAGGGGCTATTTAGTAGCCCCACTGTCAAACTCCTATGGCTAAGTGAAAGTGATAAAGCATTATAGTCCGGTTGCCTAGTTCGCTGCGCTATCACCTCCTTTATAGGACCGAGACGTTGGATTAAGTGTGAAAAGGCGCCTTTTTACGAACACCCCCGCATTATATGCATGGGGGCTGAAGCCAACGACTGCCATCTTTCAGGTTATATACACATATACATTAACGGCTGCACATGAGGCATTATAATTCTTGCAAGCACAAGTATAAAAAGCTTTTATATTCTATCAAAATATTTGTTTTACAATAGCACATGCTATTCGAACACAACATCCTTCGAGCACTGCGCCTCTATTAAACGAGCGCCCTGAAGAACTTCCTCAAAGTAGTGCTTGGCAGGTACTCGGCTTTCGTCCGAATCCCGAGATGCAACAACACTGGCCTTCATATCCACCCAGTATGTTTTGACACGGGCAAGAGCCATTTTTGCACCCTCTATGCACGCCGACCTCTTCATTGCATCAACATGCGGCACCGAACCAAGGAACTGCTGCACCAAGCTAAAATAACTCTTCAGCTCTGGCTCTTCCAGCCACAGACGACTCGCAACATACCTCATGGCGAGTCCGGATAACCTGTTCAGCTCTGCCCAGGCGGCCAAACTGTCGGATACCTAAAGTGGGCGTTCTGGATTGTGGAACTGCGACCAAAAAAGTTCTTCCAATTCATGGTCACCTCGACCTCGGAAGTGTTCAGTCGCATCTGCCGCACTCGCTGCCAAATCTAGATAAGTGTTTTCCGCACTCCATTGCCGGTCTAACGGAGCATATTTAGGATCCCCTAACTTCATCCGCAGCATATAGGGCTTTCCAGCCGTGATATCTCCGGCCTGACGTAGCTCCTCCTTCATAGCTCTCATTGCAGAGCGAGTATCCTTGGCCTCGGCAGTGATCTTTTCAAGATCCTTCTGAGCCGCCCTATCTTCTTGTTCAAGAAATTTACAGCGGTCGGCAGCATCCTTCAATTTTATAGCCATCTCGACTATTACTTTCTTGCTCTGGCAGTGAGCAACCTGTTCAGCTTTTAGCTCTCCAGCCGCCTTAACGGTAGCCGCATCACTTTTCCTTGCTTGCTCCTTGGCTCGGGCAAGTTCCACCCGAAGGTTCTCCACAGCAGCAGCACCGTCTACATTAAGCACATATCTTATAAGGCACGAGCATCAAACTCCTCTTATCAGATGTCTTTGGAACATACCTTGTGCCTCGTCTAGCCGCTTATTTACGAGCACGATGTCGGCATCTGCTACGACAAGTTGCCACTTTAGCTCGGCAGATTCATCAGTCCGGCTAGCCACCGAACGCCTCGCCACCTTCATAAAAAAGGTGACATATTATACCTAGGGTTATGATCCTCTGTGCGCCGTCACTTTTGACAACACACAGAGTCTCAGGGTCTACTATTTATACAGGGCGCATTTTATATATGCGGCTCTACCAAAAGGTACACCTTTTCACGTACCTCAAAGCCTGTCAGTAAACTCCTGGTGGCCTCGTACAATCCACTTTCCACGGATGAAATCCTTCCAATCACCATGTTCATCAACATACGGTGTTCTTCTGAGATGGACGCTCGCCCGAGCGGATCCTTCAGCCCCTCCGACCGTGCACTAGAGGGTGCCGGACTAGCCTGACGACCTTTTTCAGGGTCCGGACTTGGAGAAACCCTCCGAGACGACACCTCGGGGTCGCCTGCCTTGTAAGACGGTGCAGCTAGGGGAGGCATTTCGCTCTCCATCATCTCCGGACGAAGATCCCCTGAAGATGAGCTCTGCTGAGAAGGGTTGAGATCCGAACTGCAAGGTAATATTTCGGTTATCTTCCTCAGAAATAAAACATGGATGTCACTCATTTTGGAACCCCTCTCTTTACTTGCGGCTCGGGGGAGAGCTGATCCCCTTGGGGCGCAATGCGGCCGGGGCATTCTCCGGCGCCGGATCCTCTGGTGAAGATTTCTTCCCCCGTTTTGAGGCCATCCCCTCCGGGTCTTCAGAGGCAGTCCTTTTCTTTCCCTGGTTGGGGGAATTCTCGATTCCTCCCTTCCTGACAGCCTCCTTCGCGGAGGCGGTAGCTCCTTGGTTCCCCTCTTCGCCTTCTGCCGAAAGCACAATCTCCAGCATCCTGGTTAACACGGGATCCGGCTCGGTCTCAGGCAGGGGGGCTGGACACCTGATAAGCTTTGCCTTCACTATCCACTCCTGTTCAAAGGATAGCTCTGTTAAGGGCAATTTTATGATGAAAATACGGATGGCGTGTCCAAATACGGGGCTACTTACTTGGGCATCCGGGCGATTGCAGCTCAGACCTGCGTCCTCGGATAAGTCCGGACACCTTGCTTGTGATCCGAAGAACAAGTTGTACATCTCCACGGGCGTCATGCCCATAAAGTGTTGGAGGACTCGCGGTCCCTCCGGATTAAATTCCCACAGGCAGAGAGGGTGACGTTTGCAGGGCAGCATGCGGTGAATCAGCATAACTTGCGCCACTACGGTCAAGTTGATATCTCTGTCTAGGAGATCTCGAATGCGGTCCTGCAGCAAGGGCACATCTTTGGACGGCCCCCAGATAAGCCCTTCGTTGACCCATGACGCTAGCCTTGGTGGGGGACCCGAGCGAAAAGCAGGTGGCGCCACCCATGTGGTGCCCCTGGGGGCTGTGATGTAAAACCAGTCCCGTTGCCATAAGCCGAACTCCTCTTGTAAAGAGCCCTCGGTCCATGGAGCATCGGCCATCTTGCTTATGATAGCTCCTCCGCACTCAGCGTGCTGCCCCTCGATCATCTTCGGTTCCACCTTGAAGGTTCTAAGCCACAATCCGAAGTGAGGAGTAATATGGAGGAAGGCCTCACACACGACAATGAACGATGAGATTTGGAGGATGGACTCCGGAGCTAAGTCGTGAAATTCCAGCCTGTAATAAAACATAAGTCCCCTCACGAAGGGATCAATCGGGAAGCCTAGCCCCCGAAGGAAGTGAGATGTGAACACCACGCTCTCACCGGGATGGGGAGTGGAATGGCCTGCCCTTGAGCAGGCAGCCTATGTGAGATTTCGCCGGTTAGATACCTGGCATCTCTCAGCTTTCACACGTCTTCTTCCGTAACGGAGGAAGGCATCCACCGGCCTTGAAGGTCGGAGCCGGACATCATCGAAGGTCCGAAGCGCCTAAAACTGGAGCTTTGGGTGTTGGAACTCGAGGCGAGGGGCGGATTCGATTGAATTGAAAAGAAAGGAGTCGAGCCTTGGTCTCTTTATAAAGAGGCTGAATGCCAAGAGCCCTCCCTGTAACCGTTTGGGACTCGCTTTCAATTAGGGAGTCATACCAAAGGCACGGTTGGGTTACCCACGCTCGTATTGATGAGAATCCTGTAATAAGGGGACACGATCTCTGCTTTGACAAGACGTGCCAAGGAAACCACCTCGCTAAACGCGCTGAGGTGGAACAGTAAAACGATTCGAATAAAGGCTTGGCCATGGAGAGATGTCACGCTGCGAAATACATTAGCAGATTAGATTTGTGCAGATATTATTCTCTCTATGGTGGTATGTGGAACTTATTTTGCAGAGCTGGACACTATCCTTGTGTTCAACATCTTCTATGAAATATTCAGAGGAGGAACCCGCCTTGCAATGCCGAAGACAATTTGCGCGCCGGACTCGTCGTCATTGAAGCCTGGTTCAGGGGCTACTGAGGGAGTCCTAGATTAGGGGGTGTCCGGATGGCCGGACTATGACCTTTGGCCGGACTCTCGGACTATGAAGATACAAGATTGAAGACTTCGTCCCGTGTCCGGATGGGACTTTCCTTGGTGTGGAAGGTAAGCTTGGCGATTCGATATGAATATCTCGTCCCATTGTAACCGACTCTGTGTAACCCTAGCCCTCTCCGGTGTCTATATAAATCGGAGAGTTTTAGTCCATAGGACGAACAACAATCATACCATAGGCTAGCTTCTAGGGTTTAGCCTCTCTGATCTCGTGGTAGATCAACTCTTGTACTACCCATATCATCAATATTAATCAAGCAGGAGTAGGGTTTTACCTCCATCGAGAGGGCCCGAACCTGGGTAAAAACATCGTGTCCCTTGTCTCCTGTTACCATCCGCCTAGACGCACAGTTCGGGACCCCCTACCCGAGATCCGCCGGTTTTGACACCGACAACGGGGAAGAAAGTGCATTAAATCTCAATTCTACTAGTACTACTACCAGGATATACCATCCTTTGTAGTGTTAATAGTTACACCGATGACATGTGGGTCTACCACAAGAGGGCCCATATGTCAGTTAATGGAGGACAGAGCTGCGTAGGCGTATTTGCGGAAGCGTGCTCTACTGGCAAACATGATGGCAGTACTGGGTAAGGCTGATTTAGTAACACCAACACACTGGTTCAGCTTATTAATTAAGTGTCCCATCTGCTGCAGCGTGTATTGTCACTTCACCATGAAGACTAGTTGAATAGTTCTCTCTGACCGAGATGGGGAATAATGGATCGGGAAGACTTCCTTTCTACAGTATCCCTATGCCTCTATGCTTTTTTTGAAAAGGAAAGATGGCTCATGCCTCATGGCCAACTTTATATTTCAAAAACAGGCATAACCCTTTCCTATGCCTCTACGCTCACTTCACTCATTTGGCTCCATACGTAGTCACTTGTTGAAATCTATAGAAAGATAAATACTCCATATTTGGGAACAGAGGGAGGCTTTTACTCCGTATTTGGGAACAGAGGGAGTATCACCATATGGAGGGAACATAGGAAGCTTGAAATATGAACATGTCAATGGGAGGGAGTAAGCCCCATGCATGCATGCATTCCTGCAACATGCAACACTAACACGTACACATAGACGCACGCAACACTCACGCACCCATGCGGCACACAACACACGACGCAACACACACGCTCACGCTCAAGTGCTCAACCTACTCCCTACGCCCGTGAAAGACTGTACATTTAGAGATTTACACATTGACCAGGGCATAATTAACGTCCAAAAGTAGCAGACTTATGTGTGCATGCGACCATTGAGAGAAGAAGATTAAATGAAGGTCGTTGCATGCTATAATTAAGAATAGACATGTAGCCTATACCTAGAGCACAAGTTGGTGCATTAGTCAATCAATATCAATTTAGATTAAAGGCTAAATGCATTGGAAGTGTAGATGTACTACACTCTTTGTTTTTAGCCGATGTACACTCTTTGTTGGAAGATAGAGGGAGTACACGTGCATGCAATCACATACACAGCCAGCGTGGTTCGCGCGCAAGGGTTGGACTCCTGTCGCGCCTGCGTAAAGTTTTGTTTAACTAATTTCTTTGCTCTGCCAACTGATAGGTGGGACCCAGAAACCAGGTGACAATTTAACCAGTCAACAAAGTGCCACGTTGACTATGTGGCTGGTCAGTAGGGTGTAATACGGTGTTGTATGATGAGCTAGTGATCGTATAATCACCGTAAAACTATATATAGTGACCGTAAAGAGCGTATTGTTACATACGTTGACCACCAGTGTATTTTTCTTGTTTCAAATTAAGCCATATTAACCGGAAAGGACGCAATATGGACTAGTACTAGTAGTGCTTTGATGTGTCCCATCAACTCACCGAACGAGGAGAAGCTTTCTTACTACGCCTCTCCCTCGCCCACGCGCGTGGTGGTTCGTAGGACGAGGAGAGGCTTTTGACTACAACGCCCTCTCCCTCTCCCTCGCCCTCACGGTGGACGTGCAGCAGTTCAATCGGTGTCAGATTGCCAGAAGCATATTGTACTGTAGTATCATCATTGTTGGACCTTCCGAAGAGGCGAAGAGCCAAGTGCAAGGTTCACACGAGTACGAACAGTTGAACCTCCCGAAGAGGCAAAGAGCCAAGCGCAAGGTTTTATAGGAGTTGTCGTCCTAGTAGGACTGTACTGGTATAACTATAGTGAACGATGCTACTGTATGATGCCGCCACGTCACGTATATCCAAAGTTGTGCCACCTTTTTTTTCTCAAAGAGCATGTTGGAGCCCATGCAACAACCACACAAGTTGCACGTACACATAACACATTTACTAGTAATAAATTCTAAAGGACAAATGACAGTATGCCACACAAGTTCATCTCCAATTCATGTGATAAATTTGTGCATGACTAGTCTACATATATTCACAGTGCTACCATTCACAAATTACCGTACTCCACTTACACGTTATAGATGGGCTACATGTCCTCCTCCAGGTTCCAGTCCCAGGCGTTCTTCATGGATGGCACGATCCATAGCGGTGGGCAACAGGAATCATTGTCGCAGCTTTCTAGTCCGGTTCCACATGATGGAGACTCATCCAAGCTAAAGTGGCATAAATCAAGGATAGCGTGTCCCAGCATGTCGTTCATCCGGTGGTGCGCACTGAAGACACAACCATGCTTCATGAACGGTAGCCCTTCCGTGTTGTGCACGGAAGGTGGCATCCGCTTCACAATGGGGTAGCTGTCCCCAATGAAAAGCGAGTACTCTCCAAGAGTGTTCCTCGGCACCCATGTAGCATAACGGGGGTCGATGTCGGATTTCGGGTTCCGGCAGACCCTCTAGGTTCGAACACTGGGGTGCGCGCGGAGATCTCGCCCTCTACCTACCTGCACCTCATCGCCTCGCTAGGATCTAAGCTATGAAAGGAAAAACGCAAGAGACACAGGGTTTATACTAGTTCGGGCCACCATTGTGGTGTAATACCCTACTCTAGTTTGTGCTGTGGTGGATTGCCTCTCGGGATGATGATGAACAATACAAGGAAGAACAGCCTCGCGAGGGTCTGCTCTTGGCTGGTGCGATGAACTTCTAGGGGGAGTTCAGTCGCTCTTCCTGCTGGTTTTTAGATGATGATCCTCCCCCTACCTTGTGGGTGGCTAGTCCTATTTATAGGCAAAGGCCCTGGGCCTCTTCCCAAATATTGAGCGGGAAGGGCGCCAACAGTTGGCCATTTTGAAGGGGAACATCCAGTACACTTATCCCGACTAAAGTTGGTCCTCGCCTGTCAAAGGCTCTGGTGGTGACGCCGGCTTGGGCTCCACAATGACTTCCTTCCTGACGTTGCGACGGTCTTGTTCTTGTTGCACCGAAACGGATGCCTTTGCTTGATGCTCTCACCTACGCTTGCTCCCTTTGCACCAAAGAGGAAAGGAGGACACTGCACGGGCTGGCGCCCGCCTGGCGCCCTTGGTCATCATGGCTTGCGTCATGGGCACCTCGTGAGGTACCCCGCCTTGATCTCTCTGCCTCCTCGCGAGCCAGCCTGACGAGGCCGTGCCTGAGGAAGCTTCCTGTCGTCAACCCCGTGAGGGTCTTGAGCTCGTGCTGATGAAGATGGGCCGTGCTGGGCCGCCCCTTGATCCACGCCGCAGGCCACAGGCAGGCAAGTCTGGGGACCCCCATTCCCAGAACACCGACAGTAGCCCCCGGGCCCAAGGCGCGCCCGGACTTGGCTGAGCAGAGAAGCGAAGGGGCAAGTGCGAAGCACCACGGGCCCTAACAGCCTGCGGCCTCGGGCGCCGTGTGGCGGTCGATTGGACGTGGGCGGCCCAGTTCCCCCACGCCTCCTTATTTTGCGCCCAGCTAGGCGGACCCGTGGTTGCACACAGTCGTTCCTCTTTTCGCTGCTCGACCATCCCCTGCTCTTCCTCCTCTCGAGCTCCAGTCTCTGCTTCCAATCCAATCTGGAATCCTCCCTCTTCCTATTGCCATGGCTCCGACGAAGAAGGGGAAGGGTAAGAAACGGGTGCCTCCGCCTCGCTCGCCGTCGGCGGCGGCTCCCGCTGTCGATCGGTCGATCATACTCAACCGAGAAGGCTTGGGCAAGGTCAGCTCTGCTCTGGCCACAATCTTCAACGAGTGCGGGAGGACGACAGCCTGGCCCGCGTCCCACTTCTCCATTGACAGAGTAGTCATTGAGGTCCGGTATTTTGCCGACGCCCTGTGGGCGGGATTGGTTCCCCCCTTTTCCAATTTCTTCAACGTTGTGCTTTCCCATTACCAGATCCATATGATGCATTTGGGTCCTGAATCCATTACTCTTCTTGCCGTCTTCGCCTTTGTCTATGAGGCAATGATGGGCATCCCTCCTTCGGTTGCCTTGCTGCGTCACTTCTTCTCTCCGCGTCTCGTCGATCCCACCCAATGCTCGGGGTGCGTGAGCTTCATAGACGCATCGGAAACAGCGGCCTCAGGGATTGATTTCAGCCTTCCCTCATCCGCGCCTGGGTTCCGCGAGCGGTGGCTGTATGTGGATGTAGGGGTGCCCAGCCCCCTGCTTTCGGAGCCAACGTCGCCCGCTGTCCCCAATTCAGGTTGGGGCCAGGAGACGCTCACGAGCCCCTGGCTCATCTTCGTCTGGCGTTGCTTCGCGTTCTTGAGGGTGCTTGGTGTGACGGCGCCCAGGATGGTGAAGGAGTTCCCGCTACGCCGCATTGCTCCTCTCCAGCGCCACTCCTGCAAGATGTGGGCCTTCAACGGGCGTGAAGATCGCATGAGGCTCCAGGAGGAGGACCTGACGCCCAAAGCACTGAGGAAGGTGCTCTTGGTCTTGACTGGGGACCCTTCCCCCGACAGCGTCCGGCAAGGGGGGGCTTTGCTGTACCTTTGCTCAAACAGGGGCGACTTTGTGAATCAGATGCCAGGCTTCGACGAATGGGGGCTGCGCCCCGCTGGCCTCACGGGGCCTCGCGAGAACCCAGTGATGGTGACTGCCCTTCCAGTCGTGCACGGCGGTCCTTCCTCGAGTGGCAGAGCAGGGAGGCATGGGCCGCTGGAGGCTGAGGGGGCCCCCACCGAGGTGACGACGCCAGGTGGCACTCCTGAGGGGGCAGCTCCCGAGGCCCGTACTGCTGTGGCTGGAGGCATTGAGCCGCTGCCCGCGGCACCCGTGGTTGAGGCCCTTGGGCCCCCAGCTACTCTTCTTGGTGAGGCGACCGGCGGCGTGCATCAGGACGACGCCCCTGATGCTGGGCACCTTGACGCTTCTTCCTCTTCGCAGGCTGACCCCTGCGCTCAACTCCTGGGTCGCTTTCGCGTGGACTTCGAGGCTCTCCAGAAGAGAAGGGAGGCCTTGGGTGACGATTACCCTTGCCGCCTGCTGAAGCGTAGGAAGTATTTCGCCATTGATGAGTAAGCCTTCCCCTTTCCTAGCTCCTGATCCTCCCCTTGCTTTGGCTGATCCTTGCTCTGTAGGGCCCTTCCTGCCGAGCTCACGGAGATGGCTGAGGAGCCATCCCCCCAGGCTCCGCCCTCTCCATCGTCTTCGAGCGCTCCGAGCTCAAGCAGAGCCCTTGCGGTGAGGCCGGTCGGAGTGGTGAGCCATCTTGTGGTGCATCGCGGCTCTGTGCGCCTTGCGACCCTCCTTCGTGAGCCTTCTCGGGGCATAGCCAGCCTGCCTTGGGCTTCACATCTGGTCGTGGATGGCGATTGACTGCGGTCGGCCCTGTGCTCTTCATTTGGGGATGGGCTGGCTCCAAGCCGGGCTTCTGGCGAGGCGCGCCCGGCCATTGCGAGGGCGCCAGCCCCCAGCCCCCTGCCCAGAGGGGGAGTACTGATTCGTGCCCCCCCACACTTACTTGGGGCGGATGACGACGCGGAAGATGTGCTCGAGCGTGCCCGGAGGCGCCGCGTTCTTCGCCAAGGGTTTCTCCGGAGGCCGGCTGACGCGGTGAGCCGGCTTGGTGAAGAGCTTGCTGATGAAGATGCACACCTTGAGGCTGAGGGCTTGTGCCTAGCTGAAGAGAGGCGCAAGCTAAAGGCGGCTGTTGTCCTTGCACGCCACCAGCGTGACCTCGATAATGAGGAGGCCGAGGCGTCGCTGGCGGCCTCTCAGGAGGCCCGTTCCCGGGCCGTCGAGGAGGCCCGAGAGGCCGACCAGCGGCGCGAGGTGGCGGAGGAGCGGGCGCGGGAACTCCAGGCCCGGTGCCACTCCCTGGAGCAGCAGGTGGAGCTGCATGAGACGGCCCTTGCATTGATGAAGGTGGCTTCGGTCGACCAGGCAGAGCTCCTGAGGCATGAGGAGGCACTGATGCTGGAAACTGCTGAGCGCGCACGCGATCTTGAACGTCTGGAGATGAGAGAGCGTTTGGTGACGTAGGCGGAGGATGACATCGCCGTGCGCGAGGCCCGAGTCCTGGAAGAGCTTGAACGCGGGGTGGCGACGACCCGCTTGAACCTTGAGCGCGAGTTCGAGGAGAGGCTGGGGTTGATCCGGGTCGAAGCTGAAGGCAGGACTGCCGCCCTGAGGGACAAGCTGGAGGAAGTGACGCGGCGGGCCGATGCTTCCCGGGCCGCCCTTGGCGTGGCGCAGGAGGAGCTGACTACCTCCCGCACCGAGGCGCTTCTTCTACGCCAGCGGGTGGACAAGGTTGAGGCTGTTGCGCGGCAGAACGAGGACGAGATACACCAGCGGCAGATTCTGGAGCACGAGCACGGCCCCATGCTCACCACGCTCCGGGAGAGGGCCAACACAGCCTTGGGTAACATCTGCGAGGCGGCCGTTGACGAGCCCCACGCAGTCAACTATGCTGGCAATCTTCGGTTCTTCACCGACATGGTGACGCAGCTGGAGGCGCGGTCGGTCGGGGCCAATAGGCTGGTGGAGGAGAGGAGCCGTGCCCTGCTCGGGCGCGCCTTTTCTCGTGTCTTCATCCACCTTCGGAACATGGACCCCAACTTCGACTTTGACGCCGCCATCGCCCCAGTACCCCAGGCCGCCCGGGGCGACCTGGCGCACTGGGTGGAAGACAACGTGGATGCCCTTGTCAGGGCCTTCGCTTCTGATAACAACGACGTGGTAGTGGCTGCTAATGAAGGCGATGTGGTGAACGGCCCTGACGCCGCTGATGGCGACGCGGAGAGCGATGGCGAGGCCAGCGATGCCAGCGACGATTCAGGAGGTGCCCCTGATGATGCATTGGGAGATTTATCCGACTGACCGCGTGTTGTCCCTGCTTCCTTACCCTGCGCAGATAGAGTTCGGGCCTTGCCCTGAAGGTCGTAAGAGCATTTTGGGAGGGGGAGCCCCTCATGTAAAAACTCGCATTCAGCGTATTAGTAGATGCAATATCACTCATACGCCTGCGCCAAGCGGCTGACTTTGCGACGAGCTGGCTGGCTTGTTTACCTTTGACCCGCGTGGGCCTCGAGTTAGCCTGCGGAGGGCTGTGGTGTCTCGAGCGTCTCCTGAATGAGTCCATCGAACCTGTAATGAAAACCTCCTGAGAGGGCGCAGCGACGGCAGTCTGGGCTGCACACAAGTTAGGCCTGGCCCGGCTCGCGAGGGGCTCATGCGGGGAGGCAGTTGAGGCAAAGTGGTAACCAGAACGCGAGAGATTGCTAGAACGAGACTAAACACCCCTTACCCGAATACACGCAAATCTTCGAGCTCAAATCCAACTTAAATCCAACGGGGGAAAACGACAGCCAAGGGGAAAAGCAATGAAAGCAGAAAAAGGCTGCGTCCGGCACCTAGTCTAGTCTTAGACGTCTTCTCACCAGCGCGGAGCTAAGTGCTGCCACTGGGCGTGGGAGGGAGCCCCAGGGCCTAAGGCCGGCACCCCTGAGACTCCGGGCGTGTATAGCCCCACTCATTATTACGTGAGAGTGTCACGGGGCGGCGAGCTTCACAGGCACTGGGCCTTCTTCACAGGTACCGGCCTTGCTTCATATCGCCAGACGAGGGCCCTGCCTTGCGCCACACTCTAGTGCCACCGACGATGACCGGAAACAAGGACGCCGCCGATGGGGTAGAGCAGTCGCCAGCGGTTCCCCCGACGACCACGGGTCCTCTGCCAGGGGCAGGCCCTGAGGCACCTCCCCAGTAGAGGGCCTATCTCCTGAGGACGCCTTGCTCCGAACGCCGCGGTGGTGATGCCGGATCTCGGCCCCTCTCCTGCAGCCCCCGGCGCCCTCCTCTTGAGGGGTAGGAAGCTGCGGGAGTGGGGCAGCTGCCCGTTGTGGCGACCTGTACCTCCTGCGGTCCATGGTTAGCGTACGCCTGCTCCTGAGGAATTAGTGGTACCCGATAATCATTGCTTCCAGCATAGCCGACGGGGCCTTCCCGGGGCTCCTGGAAGAGCTCAACTTCTGGTGCCTCGTCCCCCCAGCTTGGGCTGAGGAGCGAGCCTTGTTCGTCCTCATGTGCGCGCCCTTGGCCCATCATGTGGGGCACGTACTCTTCTGGGGCCGCCATCCCGAAGGCCGCTCCATAGCGCTCCACGTGCCATGCAGTTCTGCTTGAGGCGCCCGCCTGGGGGTGGTAGCGCGGCGGCTCACCGGGGCCGTGGGTTGCGGCGAGTCCTTCTTCGCTGGCCAAGGGCGGAGGCAGCGCCGCTGCTGGCCCAGTGTTGACGGCCTGACCGGCGTTGGGGTGGCCTTGGAGTCCGCTTGGGGCTGCACGGGCGTGCGTGGAGCCTCTGCGCGGGCCACCCTGGACCTGAGGTGGGAGTTGGGTGCAGAAGGGGTGAGCCCCCGAGGCGGTGAAGCCCAGGAGCTCTGCCACCCGCTCTAGCAGCACGTCGCGACCGCCTTCCAGCAGCCTGCACTACAGTAGCTCTCGGGGCACTGTGAGCGCGGCCCTCGAGTTCGCCTGCTCCCGTCGGGTGTACGATGTCGTGGCCGCAGCGTGGTGGGAGGCCCTCGCCGCCGACCGCGCTTGCCGCGGCGTGAGAGCTGTCGTTGCCAGTCCGCACCGCCCGCAGCCCGCAGCGCCCTATGGACCGCGAGCTGCCTGGGGCATGGGGTTGCCCAAGGCGACCGGCTCTGCGTGGGCGGGCCAGGCTGCCCAGGGATCAGGGTTGCCTGCCTGGTCGCCGGACATGATAATGACGATGCGACGGGATGCGAAGCGGCAGAAGGTGGATTCCGGCGCACCCCTACCTGGCGTGCCAAATGTCGGATTTTGGGTTCCGGCAGAATCTCTAGGTTCGAACACTAGGGTGCGCGTGGAGATCTCTCCCTCTACCTACGTGCACCTCGTCGCCTCGCTAGGATCTAAGCTATGAAAGGAACAACGCAAGAGACACAGGGTTTATACTAGTTCGGGCCACCATTGTGGTGTAATACCCTACTCTAGTTTGTGGTGTGGTGGATTGCCTCTCGGGATGATGATGAACAATACAAGGAAGAACAGCCTCGCGAGGGTCTGCTCTTGGCTGGTGCGATGAACTTCTAGGGGGAGTTCAGTCGCTCTTCCTGCTGGTTTTTAGATGATGATCCTCCCCCTACCTTGTGGGTGGCTAGTCCTATTTATAGGCAAAGGCCCTGGGCCTCTTCCCAAATATTGAGCGGGAAGGGCGCCAACAATTGGCCATTTTGAAGGGGAACATCCAGTACACTTATCCTGACTAAAGTTGGTCCTCGCCTGTCAAAGGCTCTGGTGGTGACGCCGGCTTGGTCTCCACAATGACTTCCTTCCTGCCGTTGCGACGGTCTTGGTCTTGTTGCACCGAAACGGATGCCTTTGCTTGATGCTCTCGCCTGCGCTTGCTCCCTTTGCACCAAAGAGGAAAGGAGGACACTGCGCAGGCTGGCACCCGCCTGGCGCCCTTGGTCGTCATGGCTTGCGTCATGGGCACCTCGTGAGGTACCCCACCTTGATCGCTCCGCCTCCTCGCGAGCCAGCCTGACGAGGCCGTGCCTGAGGAAGCTTCTTGTCATCCACCCCGCGAGGCTTGGCGCCTCGCGAGGGTCTTGAGCTCGTGCTGATGAAGATGGGCCATGCTGGGCCGCCCCTTGAGCCACGCTGCAGGCCGCAGGCAGGCAAGTTTAGGGACCCCCGTTCCCAGAACGCCGACAGTCGAACTCAGCGCCGTTCATCCGGTACACGCGACATCTCAGATCTGGACACATGGTGACGTACATAGTCAAGGTCCAAGCATAATAATGTTGTGCTCAAATATGGCGGTCAGTAATACTGTGCAGCAAATAGTACTACTCTGGTATAGAGGAAGTAAAATAACCAGATTATTATATAGCCACTCTTGGCTACATGGATGAGATAGTAAGACATGGAAAAACAAACATGGTGGCAGCTAGTGGGTTCAAGTCTTCAAGGGCCTAACTAGCTATACACATCCTCCAAGGTAAAAAGTACTCCTACTAGTACTTACTAGTACTAGTACAACAATGAAAGAGAAGGCGAGAGGGTTAAAAAATGGAATACCTGGGTAGATGGTGACGGTCCGATCATGGTAGATTGTGTGACCATGTTGCACATCAGTGGTACCATGGGTAACGACTGCTAAGATAGTTGATCCCAATATGCCAAAGTCAGCTACAAGGTTCCAGGTTAGACCGAATCGCAGATGCAAATGCGCATCCATGATCGGTGATCTTATTTTGATCGGGGGATGACTGGTCCCTGCAAAATTATGGATTACTGTTAGGGATGCAAATGATGGTTTGTGCATTCCGTTTGTAATCTCCCATACCGTAGGATGGCAACCACATGAAACAAGTCCCCTGGCTTGTCACCGCGAAGATGAGGCCTAGATGGCGCACGGTGTCTTCGAACGTGTAGGGGTACAAATCTGCCGCCGCTAACATGCGCCAGCCTCTGCCGTTACTACCTCTTGCATTGATGGCAATCCTTAGGTCGAACACCGCGATGAGATAGTAATCGTCATAGATGCATCACTTTGTCGGCGAGTCCGCAATTGCTATCTTCTTCAATCTCATGTAGGCATCATCATACGTATTCAAGCCCAGCCAGTTCGGAAGGCCGATCCCAATGGTGGAGAAGGGGTCTACCGGAACGGCGGCACTGCTGTGGATGTTGTGCAAAATGATGGTGGTATCCGGCCAGAGGTATGCAAGCCAATCTTCGTTGGCACTGACTCAGACCTATATATAAGACGGTGGGCAGCGGAGAAATTACGGGATGAAAATGGAATAACTAAGTACTACATGATCAAACTTCATTACTGACCTGTTCATCGTACAAAATCCGACTACCTCTCAATGTCGGCAACTCTAGTGGAGTCAACGTGCAATCATGGCCAGGGATCAGTGGACTATTTGAAGGATTGTCCCATAGAAGAACCTTCTCCTCGAGGACGCATGGAAGACCAAAAAGCATGGACTTTTCCCAAGCCTGTTTAAGCACCGTCTTGAAAAAGTTGGTGTAGGAAGCACCGAGTCTTACGGCGGTGAGGACGTCGGAGCAGCGTGCGATTTCTCCCAGAGGATCATCGTCCAAGGTCTCCCAGCCCCGACAAGGAGGAGAACCGCCTGGCGAATCCATGGGAGCAGCAACGAACCGCCTTCTCTTCGGGGAAAGGGGAACTGGGGAGGAGGAGATAAGAGCGTAGTAGCCGCAGGGCCTCGTCCCTTTCAACTGTCGATCTTTCTAGACACAATGGTGAGTAACATACACTAGTAACATACACATATACCTAGACTATGTTACTACCTTCATAGTGGGTAGTAACATAAGTGTGGTAACATGCAAAGCTTCATTTATTAGGTTATAGACTCATATTGCATTGGGACATGTGATGTTACAGTAACTAGCTAAGTTACTATAACTACCTCTCTCCTCATTAACTCACTGCCACATAAGCAAATTTGCTGAGTTGGACTCGATGTTACTGCTGAAGTTACTCCCACTGTGGCTAGTCTTAGCGAAGGGGTGATGCTATTATTTACTACTAGTAATAGCATTATGGGACGTTATGGGATTGCATTATACTGTAAATAATAGCACTAGTAAGAAATTTTTGGCACTAGGTAGTAGTTTTTGGCGTGGATTAAGAAATTTTGGGTATGTTTTGCTATTTTTTGTACACGCCAACTAGTGTCAAAAAACGTCTTACATTATGTGACGGAGGAGTATGTACTCGTACTATAGAATTACTAATACTACTTTCTCAACTAGTAGTGCGATGTACTGTACTTCTAGTCTAGTCTAATATAGTGCACCAGTTTTGAACTCTTGAATCTCAGGGCCAAGGAGCTACAGTTGGAAGTGGAGGGTACTACTGTTCTCTAATACCATCGCTGTACTATCAATGCAGGGAAAGTACACTTGCGTAGTGGCCTAGTGGGTACTCTCGATGCTCTATTTAGCCGCTCTCTGTTTCAGAAAAAAACATGTCAAGAGGAATTTCTTTTATACTAGAGCTGATAATGGAGTGAAGTCCATGCGTGCAACACCACAAGCTACAGAGGAGTAGTAGAGCACTTTACATACAGAGCCATATTTCACAGTTGTGAATGCCCCGCCAGGCTTTTCTGGCTCCTCAGGCGTAATTGGGAGGCACTAGTTTAAATATGCTACTAGCTGATGAGGAAGCTGCAAGCAAGGTGCGGCTAGGGAGAGCACACGAGCTAGGAGATGCTGGGAAAGAAAACCCGTTCACATGGCTAGGCTATCTGGTGCACCCAGATTGTGGTGCCACACGTCCGTTTGACTTCAAAACTCAAACTACCCGTGTAAAATATTGGCTCACAGTGAAGTTACTATTTAAAAAAAAGTCCGCCATGCGTTCAGTTGGGATTGAACCCACAAAACGAGGTATACACTCCCGCGACCACTAGTAGTACTCATTGGAGTACAACGCAACCTAGAATCGCCTTTTGTCGTTAGTAGTACATTGTTCCTTACAAGAAATCCCTAATAATGCAAGAAACCACTAATAATGCCAAGAAACTACTACCACTTGCATATGTGGCAGACTTAAGATAAGACTACCTTATCAACCATTGTACATGCTCTTACCAACCAGCCCTACCAAGAAATGACTACTCTACAAAGTGCCGTTATAGGCACGTTTCAACCCATGGCCATGTTTGGATACATTTGTTGTCAATCTAACCCTGCCATCCAAACACCACTCTGGTTAGAGTTAGTTCAGGGTTAGAATCTAACTCTAACCTCTGACTTAGAGTATCCAAACAGGGCCCATGTCGCCCATTAAGTCGACGCCTTCTATTCGACCGGGCGTTATGACTTGTGGGACCTACATGTCAGTCTGCACAAAAATCCCCGGGTGACCTCCTACCTCCGGCCCATCCACCTAGTTCCTTGTCCATGGGATGCAGCTAACGCCATCGGCAGAAGGCGAGGTCAAAACCACCGGCGGTGCGGAGCCCATCTTGCGGCAGCCCGGATGCCAGCTCCGTCCGGCGCTCGTGGCCACTAGCTAGCCAAGATAGCTCCATCCAGCTGCTTGACTGCAAGGTTTGCTAGCTAGATTGGCACGGTGGCGCGGCGGCTTGCTCGCGCACGCCACGCTAAGGTCAGCCATCTGGCTCGAGAAAAGGCCAGCGCGGCGGCTTGCTCGCTTGTGAGTCACGCTCGGGCCAGCCTGCCAACCCATACGGAGGCCAGCATGGTGTCCGGCCCATCCGGCGGAGCAGCGGCCAACTCGCTCATCACCTACGCCACCTACAAACACGCATCAATACTGTTTGAAGTAATGTTCAAGAAAAATAATGATTTGAGGGGGAATAACAGGATAAAAGTTCAGATGTGGGCCCCTCGTGTCAACGGTCAAACAAAATGTGTTGGTTTAAGCTGCCTCTCAGCACGGACGTGTGGGCCAATCCTGTCATAAATGGGTTTAAGCGAACCTAATTGATACTCCCTCTGTCCCATAATATAAGATGTTTTTGCAAGCTAAACTAGCTTGCAAAAATGTCTTATATTATGGGACAGAGGGAGTACTAGGTAGTAGTTTTTGGCGTGGATTAAGAAATTTTGGGTATGTTTTTGCTATATTTGTACAACAGATTCTTCCTAGGGCTGGTTGAAAGTGGTAGTTTTTTGTTAAATACTCTACATATTGTAAGTAGGAGTGAAAGTTAAGCTTTGGAAGCCAATAAGCAAGGCTAGTTACATAGTGCATATGTGTACATGATTGAAAGTAAATATCAACCATGAGTGACTAATATCTTGATGGAAAACTCAAAACTATGGAATACTAGGAAAAAAATTGCATGGTTGGAAATACTAGCAACGTTCATGTGCGTTGCAACGAATCATAATTAGAATAATACTTATTCACAAACTTGATACAAAACACTCTAATTTTGGTATACATATATCAGTAGAGATATATTATGTTTGAATTAGAATATATTCCTTGGGCTGTTTTGGTGAGGTCAGGGAGGGATGTGGTTGGTTTTAAGATACTAATTATGGGTTTTTCTGCAAATTAGTAGACAAGTGGGATGTTGGTGAGAAAAGGCAACAACTTACCTCACAGTCGTTAGATGTAGATCTAATGGTCAGAAACGACAGATGGCAGACACACCATCATCACCAACTTAGTCTTCTGTAGGAGTACTAGCAAGATCCGTGCATTGCACAGAACATTAAGATGCATTTTTTATAAAACACTTGTTGTGATTGACCCATGTGGGAGTAATCCCATGTGTAAAAACTAATGATATCTCGAGAAATAGGAGATAAGGTGAAGAGGAGTGGGGCTTGGTGGTGATTGGTGATCGGACTGAGCGGAGGCATGGGGATTGACGACACCGGCAGCGGCCACCAGGCCAGTTTGTTCCAGAGGCTTCCTTTCTTAATTGCTCAACAATGAGGTTGTTGGAGATAAGGATGAACGAGGGAAGGCCTCGTCTGCAAATGTGGAGAGGGGTGCGGGTATCTTTCAGTTTAATTTCCATCCATCAGATATAGATCAGACGGTCTATATTGCAAGATGGCACGCGTACCATCATCACCAACTCGGTTTTTATAAGAGAAGAAATATAAGTATGGAGATACAAACATATTATCGATATTTGTTTCTGTAAACTAGCATCTACATTCTATTCAACGCCTCAGCATGTGGGGCCTTAGCATAATGACTTCTCGACTATGTAAAACAAAGGTTTTCCCATCGCCGATAAGGGGTGACGACGGCGCGATTTTTGGCTTGCTCTAGTCCTAGTAGTCATACTAGGTGGTCTAAGCACGTGTAGATTTATTCTTTTTCACGTCTCGTGTTCGCCGTAGTGCCACGACTGTTGATGAATAGACGGTAAGTTATTCATGGGGAAACCCTTGTTGAGTGTGTTTGCGAGAGAGAGACAATGTATGTGTGTGATATGTCTAGAGACTGAGGCAATGATAACAGATTCTTTGTGTCTATGTGTGTGGAGGATAGAGAGATACATGTACATGGGGCTTTGTGTTGTGTAACGTGGAGACACATATGCATAATTAGAGAGTGAGTGTGTGAGATACACATGCGTACATGGGGAGAGATGAGGATCCAGATAAATGGGTGTTTGTGCGTGTCGTGTGTGTTTGTGCGCGCGTTTGTGTGTGAGAGGGAGTGTGTGTATGTGGAGTAGAGAGACCACTAAGGATGTAAACCTAGTATAAGGGAAGGGCGAATGGTGTGACATGTGTAGTAGTGGGATAGCATGGGTGCGGGCAGGGGGAGCAGACTATTTTGAAGAGACATCGAGTGTGTGTGGGAAAGAGGTGTGAGAGCGAGAGAGGGAGAGAGATCTAGCGACGGAGAGAGAGAGGAAGAGAGGGGGCGAGAGAGGGTCGTTTGTGTCCATAAATGGTGTATAGATAGGGAAACAATGCTGATGTTGTTCGAAATTGGCCTATGTACGAAGACGCAAGGGAAGCGAGTCATCGTGTGTGTGATAGGGACTTCATGAGAGATCTAGAATAGATGGTGTAGAGAACAATGTGCAAGATCGAGAATGATGATACATTAGGGAGCTATGGAAAGAGTCACGACATATATCTATACAGGGAAGGAGCTGGGGCGGGTCCGCATGTGGGAGAGATAGAAAGAGGAGAGTGGTGCACAAGGAGACAAAGTGTGCTTGTTTGAAGTGGGGGTGGTGTGTGAGGTGAGTGTGTGAGAACCACATAACTAGGGAGATAGACGTTTGGGGGTGACGTTTTGTGTGTATGGGAAAGAAACACTCTACATAGTGTGTGTGCTTGGGAAAGAGAGATGCTGGGAGACCTAGAGAGTGGGGGAAGAGATGTGTGCATGCCCGAGAGACAAAGTGATAGAGACCTATATTGGGGTCCGGAATTTAGAAGAGAGAGGGGTGTTAATGTGCTCGTGTATTGGTGTTTGGGGGAGAGAA